>NC_134683.1:2482500-2662500 GCF_024713945.1 Dermatophagoides farinae
ACAATCTATAACCAAATAGAGAAAAAAAAGAAACAACAAAATATATCATCATCATCATATAATATAATATAAAAACAGAAGCAAAGTAAAAGGAAACAACAACAACAACAAAAAAATCATCGAAAAGTAACAGGCAAAGTAAAAAAAAAATTGTATATGATTGAGTCTGATTAATTATATATATAGCTAAATTTGTATATATAATGCCGGCGTCAACGTCGGCAGCAATAGTGATGATGATGGTGAATGTTTTAATAATTTTTTTTTGTTCTATCCACAAAGCACACACACCATAACTCTGTAAAAAAAAAGTTTCGAGGATAAATAAATACTGAATATAATATTGAGAATTATAAAAAGAGACCAAAAAAAAAAAGAGATCTGGATGTTGTGATTCGATTGGATACAAAAATAAAAATAAAAAAAGGGGAAAAAAAACATTGAACATAGAGAAAAGCAACAAATTCAACCTAGAAAAAAAAGAGGATATGAAAACGGGAAAAAAAAGCCAGTGAATAAAGGAAATTTTGATCATTCTCTTTCTTCGATATTAAATTTTTTGTTGAGATTTTATCATCATCAAGAAAAAAAAATATCATCATTGATTTGATGACGAGAAATAAAAAAACAAAACAAATGTGACGTTACCACGTCACCACAAATGTATTTTTTTTAGCAACAAAAAAAAATTTCATGATGATCGATAAAGGTAAATTTTATACATACTAATTTTTCAGGTCGACATTTTACATGATTCGGAAATTTTGGATCGAAAGAAAAACTCCAGGATCACCTCTCTCTCTCTCTCTTTGTCTCTCACTATCATCGATGAATTCTAGTAAAATAAAAAAAAGAGAATAGAAAATCTGCTATGAAAACATTCTGTTGTTGTTGTTGTTGTTGTATTCATTAGTTGTGTTTGAAAAAGTTGATTTTTTTGTTTGTATATATGATCAACACAGGATGATGATGATGATGATGATGAAAAATATGGAAACGTGTTCGATTCGATTCGAAATCACATCATCGAATGTTTGTCGATGTGTTTATGTGTGTGTATGGATATCTTTTGAAAGATGAAACAGAAAAAAAATGGTTACTTCGACTGTGTGTTGGCTGTTGTTGTTTACCACCACATCATCATCATCATCATCAACAAAATGTAGAAACATACTGAATTTCTATCTCTCTCTCTCTCTCTCTCTCTCTCTTCAAAAAAAAAATTTCGAAAAAAAACCTTCCATTGATGTGAATCTGTGTATATAATAAATGTACTTGATGATGGTATATAGTGAATGTTCAACAATTTCAATGTTGAATATATTAATCTTCTGTATGTACAACAGCAACAACAACAACAACAACACATGCAAACATATACACAACACATATAGTGAAAAAAAATAAAAAAGCAGACATACCAATATCAACAGAGGACTACCAAGTCAGCAAATATCATCATCATCATCATCATTGCCGACAACAACGATGAAGACCACGACCACGATGACGACGACGACAACAACAACAACGTCGAAATCTCTCGTGAAAAAAAAATAAAATTTCGAACCGAAACGCGAAATTTTTTCTTCTTTTTTTCTATTGAAACAACAACAACACACAGAGAGAGAACAAAATTTAACAAATGAATAAATTAAATGAATAATATATTTGGCAAATGAGGAGGAAGGAAAAAAAAGATTCCGTTTTTTTTAAAGAAAAAAAAACATATTTCCAACATATTAACAATATATATATATAAATATGTTTGGTAATGGCTACAATTAATGTAATTTTGTTTACATTTTATGATAGTAGCAATTTTTTTTCTTTTTTTTTGAACAATAAACCTAAACTAGAAAAAATGATAGCAGCATTAGTAACAGTGAATAATAATGTGAATGCAACAAGTATACAAACAAAAAAAAAAATGTGTATGAATTTTACATTCAGACTACAACCAAATCGAATCGATCGGTATAGTCATGCTTTTAACATATATTATAACAAATATATATATATACAGGAAACGAATGATTCGAATTTGACCAAAAAAAAAAAAAAAAAAAGAAAAAAAAACACCAAAATGAACGTGTTGGTGTTTTCTTCTATCAACAAAAAAAAAATTAACCATAAAAGCATTTATTATATTGTATAGAATCAACATTCATGATGATGATGATGACAAAATGTCATTGTCAATGGTAAATTCTATCGTCAAATGAACCTACATGTTGATTTGATAAACGGAAATCGAATCAAACAAACAAACAAAAACATAACATACAGACACATGGACACAAAAAAACAAATGGAAAAAAGATGGCTAAATTTAATAATTGCAAGCAGAATGAGTTCTGTTGATTCGCGAATCAATTTATTTGCCAAAATGTTCGATTTGATGGAAATGATTTTTTTTTCATTTAAAATGTTGATGTATAAATGATTATTCGAATTCAAATTTGATGATGATGATGAGGAAGAAGAAAAATGAAAATAATTTTTTTTCACCTTGATTATCAAGTGCAAGGTATTTTCAAACGATTTGATCTGGTATCATCGTCATTTGGATTTGTATTTTTTTTCTTATTAATAATTCGAATTAGCCTATGGCTACAAGAAGAAGAAGAAATTCACCATGACCAATATCATTGATGATGATCGTTGATGATGATAACACAGACACAAACACACACATAAACATGTATAATAATTCAAATAGTACGTATATCGTATTCGAAGATAAATAAATTTTAAATGAATTTTCAAGTATTTGAAGCATCATCATCATCAGAAAAAATAAATTCAAGACAAGTTTGTTGTAGATGATTGGCAATGATCATCAGTGTCATCATTGCCAATAAATATACTCAATATATTGTATCATCAATATGATGATGATGATGATATTTGGCTGACTGATTCTTTTTTTTCAAAATTCTTGAGAAATGATTCGAATTTTATCATCAGAGTAAGACGTATGTAGAAATTTCAAGTGTGTGTGTGTGTGTGTGTGTATGCGGTGTGTTCATAATCATCATAGGGTACTTATGGAAAAAAAACTCACCTGGAGATTTTTTTTTTGTTTTCATAATCTCGTCAGCAACAACACAAGTCGAATGATAGTATACTGAGTGGTAAAGTGGAGAGAGAGAGAAAGAAAAAAATAGAGGACATTATTTTAAATCAGCAAAATCACTTTTTTTTTCGAAAAAAAAAATTGACGAAAAAAAAAACCAACCATCAACAAACTCACTTGATCGGCGTAAAAATTCATTTTCAAGTCGTAAAACATGTTTATTTTGCTCCCCACCACCACCACCACCATTATCATCCCTCTTTGCATTTAAAAAAAAATTACAAATTGACATTTTCAAAAAAAACACGCACGCTGGACATTTTTTTTTTGTTTCGTCGTTTCAGGTCATCAACATTGGATATTCGAAGCACAAAAAAAAAGATTTCGTCGGTTCGAAATCGAAATTAATCAATCAATTTTAATTTGATTTTGGAACACGATCCACAAAATTAAAACAAAAATTTACAATTTACATTCAAATCGATTATTTCTTGATTGTCTGTTAAATGGAAATAACCCAATATGATATGATGAATGTTGGAGAATAGAAAAGATATAATGATTATAAAAAAAAATAAAATCAATCAATCAATCGATATCGATGAACTTTGATTTTAATACACTCGATTTTTTTTATCACCGATAATGTCATATGAGTGATGGCATCATTTTTTTCGATTATAATATGATGATGATGATGATGATATGATATGATAATAATGCAAACATTGAAAAGATATAAACGACGTCGGCTATAATAATTTCAAGTACATCTTCAATTTGTTTTTTTTTGTTGTTGATTTTATTAATTTGATTGAATTGGACCAGAAAAAAAGGAGAAGAAGAAATTGTTTGTAATTGAATATTAGTTGGGATTAGCGAATTATCAAACGTTTTTTTTTATTGATTTGACAGGTTTGAACCGAAAAAAAACGATTTCATATATATTTAATGATGACAATTATTAGTGATGATCATGGCCATCATTATCATCATCATCATCATTATTATGAAATTATCATCCATAAATCAGATTTTCATAGCCATTTTTTTGAAATGTTTTAGAAAATTCTTGCTGCCAAATACCACTACTAATAAATATGAGTTGATTGAACAATCAATAAAACAACAAGTGAAAAAATTGATTCAAGCAACACAACAGGTTGGTTAATTTCCATTACATAAACACATTTGTTGTTGTTGCTGTTGCAAAACACATTTATTCTCATCATCTTTATGTGTCTTTTAGCGAAAGAAAGAAAAAAAATCTTAAATAACCACTTGTTGTTTAAGAATAGCTGAATGGATAAGCAACAACATCAGCAGGAGGGGATGGATTGGTCGAATAATAATAATATTTAATTAATCACTATAAGCCAAGTCAATCGTTTTTTTTTCTTCTTTCAGTTGAATTTTCAGATTTCCAGGAAAAAAATTAGTTTTTTTTTCTATTTTGCTGATGTAGCTCATGATGTATAATCAGGCTATTATTGCTATGATTTACCATTACCATTGCATATGGATGGCAAAAAAAAAATCGATGATGAGCCCACAAGAAAGAGAGAGATTAATCTTTGAGATATTATGATGATGATGATGATGCGGCAAGAAAATAAATAGCCGAAATCAGAAAATATTCAAAGAAAAAAGAAATCTAAAAGAAGAATTCGAATGAAACAAATCCTGCCAATTATGATCGGATTTAATGGTGAATCATCAAGAACCATATAAATGAAAAAAAACGGGAAAAATAATTCTCATCGATCAAGTTTTTTTCACATTCTAATTTCTTTGAAAAAAAATTCGTCATCATTATCGATGAACATATTCTGGTACATTGTCCATACACACATGGTAAATTATTATCCACATCAGCATCATCATCATCATAGAGGTGAGAAAATCCTCACATCAAATTGATGTTCTACGTTGCTATTAGAACAAAAAAAAACGAATTTTTTTTTTATTATTTGCTTGTGACACCTATCTGTGACAATCGATGATGATGATGAAATATAAAAGAAAGGACATATATAGAAGCACATAAATTCGTCGATATGACCCGTATGACATTTTCAGTGATCATATGATGATTACTGAATTTCATAAATTGAAAACACAACATTTTTTTATTATTATTATTATTTTAGATTAGAAATTCATACACACAAACACAAACATAGACACAATTTTCACCCGTAGGCGAGAACACATATTATAATATTAATATTATGTAAAAAAAATATAATTTATAATAAAAAAATAAAAATAAAATCAATCAGGATCAAGGTCGAGAATGTTGATGTTTAGTTTAGAGTTCAATTCAGTTCATTTCAGCACAATTTGACAAAACGGTGAATTAATCAAAACTGAAAAAATTATCTTCTTGTCCACCATTACCACCATTAATACCACCATTATTATCGTTTCCGTTCATTATAGCACACATTTCACTATTATCACGATTTAACATATATGATTTGGCCGGAATCTTGTATGAACGTCGATGTATACGACGATGTAAATGATCAGAATGAACTTGTTCATATTTTCTTGTATTATGTCTGTAATTTGAGAAATAAAAATTATAATAATAATATATTTGTTAACAACAACAACAACAACAACAACAAAAATGGAAAATCTATTTTTTTTACAAACCTGAAAATAAATTCCGGCTGCGTAATCTGTATGCATATTCGATATGGTGATGAATAGAAATCAAAATCTGTAATAAAATTCAGCTGTGCTTCAGCACCGAATGAAAACATTTTTTTCGCTGATGTTTTTGTTCGATCGGTTGCTGCATAAATTTCCTGAGATCCTTGAAACAATATGGCACCTTTTGTCTGAACATTTGAATGAGAATTTCGATTCCATATAGAGATCTGTATTTCGCCATTAAGATCAATGGAAAATACACCTTTCAATGTTTGTTCAACAAGAAATCCATTGATCAATGGTTTAACATCCAAATAATCGGCTAGCAATAGATTGGCACGAAAAACGCTTGTCGGTTCTGATCCAGTACCTGACCAAACATGTCCCATTAATTCAGAAGTCGAACGAAAAAATATTAATGGCCGTAATTGTTGACCCAATACATGTAACGTCATTCCGGCCATTGTTGATTCTTCGTCATCAGATGATGATTTAGCAGAAAGTTCATCATCTTCATCGCCATCATCCGATTCACCAGCAAATGATTGTAAACCTCGTGCAAACAAACCGACATTAATGATGTCTTGATACATTTGATTATCACGGCTAATGTCCACGTTGAATGATGTTTCTTTCGGTAGTTTTCCTTTCAATAGTTCAAGAAAAACTCCATAAGAAGCATTAGCATAACCAGTACCACCCATTACATATCTAAATGATGCAGAAGATCCAGATAAAATTTTTGAATGTAGATGCCAATTTTCGGATTTAACACCGGGTAAACGATTTTGGCGGCGTTTCAACAATACATTTTGTACGGCTCGTTTCCAGATCATTGTTGCCAATTCTGATGGAAATTTATCCAAATGTTTTATCAATTCAATGGTTATATCACCGTCTCGATCGACAACGTTGGCTAACAATTCCGATGCAATTAATCGTGTGGTTGTTTCCAAATTTGAATCATACAGAATACGGACCAATAATTGCCGTAGACGTATTGATAATTTTTCATTCATATCGAAGGCATTTGATTCAAATTCTGTTTCTACACAATCACGCATTGCACGCATTGCGGCTACCGATTCTCGTTTTCCACCATTGATCACATATCGTTTCAATGTATTCAGCATTCCAAATTTCGAAATAATACGAGTATTGCCTAATGCATGTAAATAAACAATTCGACATTCGACATCTTTACAGCTATCTAAATCACGTTGTAATTGTTTGATGATTTTTTCCTTGATGACCATTTTTAAAAAAAACATCATTATTATTGATTGATTTAGTGAGTAAATATTAAATTTTTCTTACCGATATTTGCAACAATTTTTGTTGATGATGTCGACGATCATGGTTTTGAGATTTTAAATCAGGTTTATCATCTTTTGCGTTTGATTCAGGTGAAACATCGACAAATTGTGTTGGACTAGAATGATGACGTAATGTCATACGACTAGATTCATATGGTATATGATCGGCAATGATTGATTGATTGTTAAAATTATCGTGTGATAAAGTTTTCACATATGTTCGATATGAATGCAATAATGTGGCAACGGTCATCGCAAATGAATTTCGAACACGGTGATCTGCCCATGATCCATTACTCAATAATGGAACAAATAAATCCAATAATTGTTCGACACTTAAGCTATGTTCAGCCACATAAGATGAGCCCATATTTGCAACGGTTGATCCGGAAATAGCTGTTACGACTAGAAATCGTTCACAATCACCAACACGATCATCACCTTGGCATTTAGGCAGATTAAGATGATCCAAAGCTGCAAGCATAGCATCACCATGACGGCTAGCGGCAATCGTATCCATCAATGTACTCCAAATATTGTCATCATTACGACGTGATTTTTCCAATTGTTGTAATAATTTAGCTACATCTTTACGGCTGATTTTGTGGGAATTTATACGAATATAATTCAAAAGACGAAGAAAAGCTACTGACATAGAGTTTGTAGCCAATGAATGATCTTCAGCTAATGAACGTTTATATTCCTGGATAAATTCAGACAATGATTGACAAAAATGTGGTTGACATGGTTTACGTTCGGCTTGAAAATGACTCGGGCCAAGTGAAGCCATCGATTTCGAACGTACATGATGTCCAAACAGATATACGGCTTGTGAAATGCTTTGAGCTTTTGATAATGTCGAAACGATTGCCGAAGAATGCTGGCTGATTAATTTCAATTCAAAATTGACAAACAATTTCGAATGTGCATTTGGATATATTTTCGATTCTAGGGTAACATTTTGCCATCCCTTTACATGTTCAGAGATGTCATGATCGATGGCCAACTCAGATTCAATTTCCCAATTATCCGTAATCAATGGTGCCAATAATGAATATTTACCAAAATCTTCCATTAATTCAGATTGGACCGATTTACGTCGAATTAAATGTCGTCCTTGTAGTTCCCATTCATATGGCAGTATCTGTATTCATGATAAATAAAATTTAAATTTATATTCTGCTGGTACAAAAAAAAACAAACCTGATTATCCGATTTTTGATCACGACGATTACGAAGTGCATTCATAATTGAAACAATCAAATTTAATTGTGTTGGTTCAATCAGATGATGGTGATTATCATGAGATTTTTCAACGAATAAATTCTGTAGATGACCATCATGGCCATTGATATGTACTAAAACTGGTGGCCAATTATGATCGACATTTTCAGCATTGGTATCAAAAAATCTTGTCGACGATGATGATTCACGAGGTTCAAATTTAAATTGACGCAATTCAATCAGAGCCAAATAGCTTCGTTTATCTTGCCAAACATTTTCCAATATGACTTGTCCTTTGACACGAAATCCGGCCGGTTCCAAATTATCATTATTATTCAGAATAATATTCGAATGATATTCATATTGATATTGGATACCAGGCAATGATCCATGACATAGACTCGATGGAGCTGGATGTAAATTAACATTAGTAATTAATAATGTAAATGGATAAATCAAAATCAATAATAATGTCCACATAATGGAACTTTGTCGAAACATCGTATGATTCAACTTGATTTTGTCTTTGTTTTTCTTAAAATCAAATCAACAAATTAATATATAGTCTGATAATAATGAAAAAAAAAAATTGAATTCACAGCAACAGTCTTGACGGTTTAAATAACAATCGTATTTTTGAACTGGAAAAAAATGACATTTCTCAAGTTGTGTTTTGTCATTGAAAAGACAAAAATTTTTTTTTGTCTTTTTGAAAATGACTAATCAACCTAGTATCAAAGACCACCATCAGATGATCGATATGGCTATGATGATGAACACCCTTTTTTCCTTTTTTTTTGAAGGTATTTTTTGAAGATCATTATCATGAATATAAATGAACGAGCCGATGGTCAAGTCAGGTCATGTCACATTAAACTATATAAATTCACATGAGACAACTTTTTCACAGACACACCTTCTATTCTGAATACCAATAAAATACCAAACCTGTCCCATTATTGCAAACTGATTGATTGGTTTTTGTTTTATTTTGACTTTGTCCTTGATCTTTGATTCACTTTCTTTCTCAATTTTGTTTTTTTGAATGAGGAATTTTTTTTTTATAAACAACAACAACTTACCTTTCAGTATCAAAGCAATAACAATGGTGATGAGAATGAAAAATTTTGACAAAAACAGTGTTGATCGACGACAATGATAAATATTAGATTTGAATGACGATGAAGAATCAAAGACAAATAAATGTTTTTGTTTATGATGATGATGATGATCATCATCACAATGATTATTAATTGGTGAATGGTTTTTTATTGGTATTTTCATGACTACGATAATTGTTGCATATATATAGAGTTATTATTAATTATTCTACAAGTAACAATAACAATAAACTGGCTGAGTAGATATGTACTTTTCAAATGATTCTTTTTTTTCGACTGGTTTTTATTTTTTATTTTTTGGCGAATCAATATATTCAGGTATGTTACTGTTGTGGGGATATTAATGAACGGCATGAATGATGATGATCATGAACACGGTGGTGGTTAGAATTGTTGCATGACAACCTTGTGACTTTTTGGTTACAAAATAATAGAAAAAAAATCATTCATTCGGTCATCAACATTCAGAAAGTGAGTGTGAGTTTAAAATGTTTCTTTGAATAAAAAATCAATTTATTTACTTTTTTGTATTATTACAAATAATTTACATACCCAAAATTATTCAATGACGTGGAATTTGTCAAGCATTTTTTTTCATCATCAATAATAATCATCATCATGATGATGATGATTAAGTTTTCAATGATAACAATGCTTGGTGCATGCATGAAAAAAAATTGATATCGAATCAATATCATCAAAAGATTCATTTTATAAATATGAGGAAACTAATTCCTTGGCCAATAGATGACAGTGTTGATGTATTGTTCATAAAATTGTCTTTGACCAGCTGATGCGTCATTTGAATTTGTTTCCATAATGCTGATTCCATTGGGAAGAATAGTTACAACAAATCTTGTAAAGAATAAAAATAGAATAAAAAATTTTTCAATCCGATTTCTATCATCAACGACATCAAAAACTGAAGATACAATAATAGTGGAAAATCGAACATCATATGTTCGATTAATAGGCATTAATAGACCGCAAAAACGAAATGCAATCAATCGTGAAACTGCTGCAAAACTACGACAAGCATTCGAAGATTTTGATAATGATCCAGAATATCGTGTAGCTGTATTGCATGGTTTTGGTGGAACATTCTGTGCTGGATATGATCTTGAAGAATTGTCAAGTGTTGATGAAATTTCAATTGAAAATATAGTCACTCCTGCTCCGATGGTCTGTATGTTGTAAAAAGATGTTTTAAGTTTTTTTTAAAACTATTTTTTTCGGTTGATTAGGGTCCAACATGGATGTTGACATCGAAACCAGTTATTGCCGCAATCGATGGCTATGCAGTGGCAGGAGGATTTGAGCTAGCCATGTGGTGTGATCTTCGTGTAGTAGAAACGACTGCCATAATGGGCGTATATTGTCGCCGATTTGGTGTTCCGTTGCTGGATGGTGGAACGGTTCGATTAAGTAGAATGATCGGGCATTCCAGGGCGATGGATTTGATTTTGACTGGTCGAGGAATCAACGGTAAAGAAGCATTTGATTTTGGCATTGCTAATCGTCTAGTACCGGTCGGAACGGCTTTAGGACAGGCATTTAATCTGGCACAATCTTTGGTAAAATTTCCAAATGAATGTCTACGTGCAGATCGTCGTTCAGCATATTATGCTACATTTGATTCTACTTCATTAGACGATGCTCTTCAGAAAGAATTTGAGATATCCAAATCCATTGTGGCCAAAGAAGCCATTCATGGAGCTAAACGTTTTAAAGAAGGTATAGGCAAACATGGTAAATTTGTACTTGATAAAATTGGTTACGATGTAGATGTTACTGTTTGAAAAAAAAATCGCTGTTAATTTTTTTTACATAAAAATTTTGAATTCTGTTAAAAAAAACCTCATTTATGAATGAACATTCTTATTGCTCTTTCACACACATGTGTCTGTTGGCCGGAATTTGAAGCCGAAATCTGCTCTGTTTTATAGACAACTCATAGCTTTTAAAATTTAAATTTTTCATCTTGGATCTTGGTTTTTTCCTTCTCATAACATCATTCTAAAAGAATAAAACTATTGCCTAACATCAGTAAAGTGTCAACTTCATAAAATGGACGGTGATATTGTTGAAAAACTCGATGATATTCTAGATGGAATCTATTTAGCACCGAATTTGCAATCAAATCATATAGTTTCATTAATCAACTATCTGAATAAACACGAATTAGGTTAGATTTGTCATTTTTGATTGATTATTCTATCTAAAATATTTTTTTTGCAGATGAAAATTTTTATCGACAAACGATAAATTTTTTATTGTCCATGTTTGATTCAAGAACTGATTCTAAATTTCGTAAAAATCTTTCCGAAGCTCTATTTCTTATCGCCAACGAAAATGGAAACCAATTCATTCAGGCATTATTTGCTGTGTTAATTCAACATATTAATAGAGTAAAAAATTTGGTTCCAACCAAAACCGTATCGGCAAAAGTCAATTTTTTCGCCAAACTTTTGATCTTGTTTGAATGGGAAAAATTGAATGAAAATCAACGAAAATTGTTGATTGAAAGTCACTCAATCATTTGTGGTTATTATGGAAGATTTAAAAACAGAATTTTTAATGATTTAAATTACAAGTGCCTTAAAAAATATATTTCATTAATGAAAGAAACTTCGTTGAACATGTACTTGACCATCATGAAAGAAATCAGTTCTTCATCATCTAATGTAAATTATTCGATTCTTTGGGACAATCTGTTTCGATTCTTGATCAATACGAATCAAATGTATTTGATCAATTCATATAAACAAACGACGTTAGATTTGTTGGTCAAAAACATAATTTTTTCCAAAACCAAATTAACCGATCAATATGATTCATCATGTATTCAGTATACATTGTCACAAATTAGTCGAGATGAATTTCAATCAATTCTTCTACCATCATTACAGAAAGCCATTTTAAGGAATCCAGAAATTTCTCTTATTCTCATGGTTCATATTATTGAATATCTAAATATGGATTTGTCTGATTTCACACTAGATATCTGTAAAATATTGGGTGCTCATCTTCATTCGAAAAATGAACTTCTTCAAGAAGAATCTCTAGAAGCAGTGAAAATTATGTCCCAAAAATGCACAGAATACAATGCAATCGAATTTGCCATAATTTATTTCGTCAAAATCTACAATGGCAGTGAAGGCAAATTGACCGTTCTTGGTCATCGACATACAATGATCAAATCGATTGGTCATTTATCATTCGCAAACGTAAATGACCCAAGTGGCAAGAAAAAATTATTGCATATTTCGATTGAAGAATTGATAAAAATGTTGAAACAAGAAACCTTAGAATCATCTTTTGTTTTATTATTTCAACAAATCAAGCTTTGGATTCGACAATTATCATCGAATCCATTACCGGATTCATTTTGGAAATTTATCAAAGAATTTGCCAAATCAAAATCTGCTTCACCACCAACATTAGCTGCATTGTATGAATGTTTGATTGTTGCATTTGAATCTAACCTAAATGATCATATTGCCAAAATTGATGATTCCATTTTGACATTCATTTTGAATTCAGCAAAAAATGTTTCAACAGCATTGACCAAATTACCAATGGTGATTGAAAGTTTAAATGCTTCGATTGTATTGCTCAAGATTTATCATCATAAAAATGATTTCGCTGAAAAGATGAAAAATTTCCTTACATCAATGCATAATCTGGTATCCATTACATTTTTGACCGATAAATTTATTGCACAAGTTTCTATTGAAAATCTTGTCAATTTAATTGATTTCATTTTCAATCTTATGCGTGATGTAAAAACTTTGGATACAGATAATCGAAAATATCTTTACAAAGCTATTGTTTTATTAATGTGTCATTATTCACGAGAAATACGTGACAATGCTATCGGAAAATTCAATGATTATTGTCAAGAAAATGAATCATTTCAAATGGAAATTATTGAAAAATTCAATGATCTTTATCAAGAAAATCGACAAACGGAATTAGAACGACAACCTAATAATTACAGTGTTTTACGATGTGCACAAGCATTGTTAAATAGTTGTAATCAATATGATGAAGATAAAATGTTGAATTCAATCATTCATCTTTGTCATCATTCAATTGTATTTCAACAGAATTCTAATCTTTTCATCAAAGAATATCTTCGTAAACATTTTTCTGAAACAATCAAAATTAATGAATTTATTGATAGAAATTTTAAACAATTAACACAAGCCATATTCGAAATACGTTTTGGTCGTTCAACAACATTGAATTTATCACGAACATTGATGAAATGGAATCCACATCGTTTTGCCGAACATTTTGTTCTGACCATTCACGATGATATCATTAAACATCTAACTGAATTCAAATCAATCACTAAAGATGATTTTGAAATTTTTAAAACACCAGAAGACCATCTTTATAATCGTGCAGCAGTTATTGAAGCCGGTGGTGTTCACGAAGACAAGAATCTTAAACGTGAAAGTAAACTATATTCACATAAGGAACAGTTGGCCGAAATTCAACTTCGTAAAGAATTGGAAGCGAAACGAAAAAATCAAGAACCAGAATTTGATCCATCAAAATTTTCAAAGAAACAGAAAGAAATTTACATACAAGAAATGGCAAAAGAGAAAAAAATTCGTGATCACTTACAAAATCTTTATGAAAATTTTTTATTCAAAACTGATCTTTTATCAGCCATAATGGATACGAATCCGATCGTTGCATCTATCCATTTCAAAGATGTTCTGTTTACCTATGTAAATCTATTCGCTTCACGTTTAACCTTTGAAAAAGCTGTTGAATTTTTCAAATCAATCAGCTCAAAAATGATGATTTCACCAATAATCAAAGTTGATGGTGATTATTCTTCATACATTCAAATTATCACCAACACCATAATCAATCTGTATAGTTTAAAAGAAAATTCTAAAGATGATATTGATTTAGTGGAGAAAATTATCGATTATATCTACAAAAGAACCTGTCCAAATATGGAAAATTATGATGAAAAATTGGTTAAAAAAACTGAACAAAATCGGTTGACAACACCTGCTTTTACATTCATATTTCCAATTTTTCGTTTTGTTTTACTCGATATGATTGAATTGGAATCAGAACATTATGAGAAAATTGTCGAAAAATGTTTAATAATCATTAATGAACATGCAAAAATGCGTTGCTACACTGAAAAAGAAGATGACAATCTGAAAAATCCTGGAAATTTACCAATAAAATTAATACTAGAGACATTATTTTCATTCATGGAAAATGAAGATGCCGATACTGGTTGTGATGAATTGGTAGCAAATACATTGATCGAAGTGGTCACCAGTGTTAATAATGAAATTGGTTGTGGCACAGCAAATCCTCGTGATATACTTGTATTGCTTAGCTATACATCACATCAAGATGATCTTATTCGTCTTACATGTTTCGAATCATTATTCATACTTACCGAACAAGTATTGATTTTTATGGACAATGAATATTGTCGTCAAAAATTAGCTCATCGTTGTTTTATTGGACAATTTGATATCTTGCCCGATTGTCAAGCATATTCGAATCAAATTTTCAAACTATGTCATTTCATAACTAATCGATTGTTTTTGAATGTTATACTGGATGAAGATTTGGATTCAATTAACTTGAAAATGACGCAGCCAGTTTCTGAAGCATTTAAAAATTTAGTGGAAGAATTTTCTGATGATCTACCCGAATATTATGGAAAATTGATAAAATTTTATCAAATAAAAGCCGCAGCTGCTAAACCAGTGCTTGATAATTTTGGTCGTCCAATGACCAAAAATCATATTGATCAATATGAACCACGATTGACTATTGCATATATTTTGGAAAAAATTGTTCATCTTTTTGATGATAATCTTTTTGAATCATTCATTAATTTTCTTATACCCGAAGCATTGGGCGATCAAAATGAATTGGTACGACGAGCAATGCTAGATGCTGGTAGACGTTGTATTAATGTTCATGGTGAACAAAATATCTCCTATCTTCTTAGATCATTCGAAACATTCTTAGATTCAGCACCGGATGATCATGAGACCGATATTGTTCGTGAAAGTCTTATCATTTTAATGGGCACATTAGCTCGACACATTGAAAGTGATAATCCGAAATTGAAACCAATTTTAAGCAAACTTGTTGAAGCTTTATCAACACCATCGAAAATCGTACAAGAAGCTGTAGCTAATTGTTTACAATATTTAATTCCAAAATTCAAAGATGATGCTCCAGCTTTACTTCAAAAATTATTAGCATTCCTATTTCATTCAGATTCGTATGGTGAACGTAAAGGAGCAGCTTATGGGATTGCAGGCATTGTCAAAGGACTGGGAATATTGTCACTCAATAAAATGGGAATCATGGATGCATTGACTCAGGCCATACAAGCTAAAGATAAATCAAATAATCGTGAAGGTGCTTTGTTTGCCTTTGAAATGTTATCACGAATGTTGGGCAGATTGTTTGAACCATACATTGTACATATTTTACCTCACCTGTTGGATTGTTTCGGTGATAGTAGTACACGTGTCCGTAAAGCTGCTGATGATACGGCCAAAGTAATTATGTCGAATTTGACTGCCTATGGAGTAACATTAATTTATCCAGCTATTCTGATTGCTCTTGAAGATGATTCATGGCGTAAAAAAACAAGTTCGATTGAATTACTTGGATCGATGGCTTTCTGCGCCCCTAAACAATTGTCACAATGTTTACCGAAAATCGTACCAAAATTGATGGATGTATTGAATGATTCACATCCAAAAGTTCAACGATCAGCAGGCGAAGCATTGAAACAAATTGGTTCAGTTATTAAAAATCCAGAAATTCAAGAGATTGTTCCTGTTCTTCTGAATGCTTTACAGGATCCGGCCAATAAAACTAACGAATGTTTGAATGTTATGATGAAAATGAAATTTGTTCATATTATTGATCCACCATCGTTGGCTTTGATTATGCCAGTGATCGAAAGAGCTTTTCAGAATCGATCAACTGAAACTAGAAAAATGGCCTCACAAATCGTTGGAAATATGTATGCTTTGGCTAAGAGCAAAGATCTTTCGCCATATTTATCGTCAATCATTCCGGGCTTAAAGAATTCATTGTTAGATCCAGTGCCTGAAGTTCGAACGGCTACTGCACGAGCATTGGGCGCTATGGTTCGTAGTCTTGGAAATGAAATACTTGATGATTTACGACCATGGTTAGAACGAATGCTTATCTCCGAACAAAGTTCTGTCGATCGTTCTGGTGCAGCTCAAGGTTTGGCCGAAGTTCTTGGTGGTTTAGGCAAAGAACATCTAGACAAATATATGCCCAAAATATTGGAAGTTACAGAAAATCCAGATGTACCAGCTTATGTCAAAGATGGTTTCATCATGCTTTACATTTATTTGCCATCAGTCTTTACTCAACATTTTGCCTCTTACATTAGTCGAGTTATCACACCCATATTGAAAGCATTGGCTGATGAAAATGAATTTGTTCGTGAAACTTCATTGCGCGCCGGTCAACGAATTGTCAACATGTATGCCGAAACAGCCATTCAATTATTGTTACCTGAATTGGAACGAGGATTGTTTAATGAAAATTGGCGAATCCGTTATAGTTCGGTTCAACTTCTTGGTGATCTTTTATTCAAAATTACTGGTCTATCGGGCAAGATGACCACCGAATCACAAAGTGAAGATGACAATTTTGGTACCGATCAATCACATCAAGCCTTGTTCGATGCATTGGGAGAAGAAAGACGAAATCGTGTTCTTTCTGGTTTATATATGGGTCGTTCAGATGTCTCACTACAAGTTCGACAAGCATCCCTTCATGTTTGGAAAGTTATTGTTCCAAATACTCCAAGAACATTACGTGAAATATTGCCAGTTTTATTCACATTATTATTGGAATGTTTGGCCAGTAATTCTCATGATCGACAACAAATTGGAGCTCGAACATTGGGCGATTTGGTACGAAAACTTGGTGAACGTATTCTACCAGAAATTATACCTATTCTTGAAGATGGTCTAAAATCAGATCGACCAGATCAACGACAAGGTGTTTGCATTGGTCTAAGTGAAATAATCGTTTCTACCAGTCGAGAAATGGTTCAAGTTTTTGCCGATAATTTTATTGCCACAGTACGAAAAGCATTGTTTGATTCATTACCCGAAGTACGACTAGCAGCTGCACAAAGTTTTGATCATTTACATACAGCAATTGGTGAAAAATGTTTAGGCGATATACTCAATCATTTGTTGAATCATATTGATGATCCTAAATATGGTGAACGTGTTCTCGATAGTTTGAAAGCAATAATTTCATATAAAAGTCGAGTAGTTCTACCTAATCTCATTCCAAAGGTAATTATCTATATATCTGTTTTATTCATCCAATTTTTTTACTTACTTTTTACTTCTGAAAAACAAAACAGTTGACGACTAAACCGGTGAATACTCGAGCTTTGTCCATCATTGCCTCTGTGGCTGGTGAATCTTTTTCGAAACATTTACATCTTGTCATACCACCTTTGTTATCATCATTGAGCGAATCGTTTGATAATCCGAATTTTGATGAGGTATTGTTTTTTAATTTTTATACAAAAAAAAGTTTAATTGAAAAACTATTATTATCTATTTATTTTTTTCCAATCAAAAATCATAGCAATTGGAATATTGTCAAAATGTAATTGTTTCAATCGCAGATGAAGATGGTGCACGCGCTGTTATTCTAACATTGTTGGATGCAAGTAAATCTAATAATTTAAATAAAAAACGAGCAGCAATTATGTTATTATCATATTATTGTACACAATCTAAGCCCGGAACTACGGCACAATTTAATTCAACAATATTGACAAATTTGATCGATTTTTTTGCTTCCAATGATGAATGTATTTTGTCTAAAGCAAGTGAAGCAATGGCTGCAATCATAAAAAATCTTGATAAATGGCAACAGGTTGACGTAATACCTGAAGTTTATCGAAAACTGTACAGTACATTGAATGAAAGATTACCGGATAATTATCGTCGAATGGGTGTTTTCACCTATTCATATTCACCATTAACAAGCAATTATCAATATGTTGATCATCCTGATTTTTATTTTCCTGGATTTTTTTTCAACAAAACCATCCAATCATTATTGAATCTTTTTAACAAAGCTATTACTGGAAATAATTTCGAGATTCGTGTTATTGGTTGTAATGCTTATCGTATGATTGTCATACATTCTAGTCCTGAAGCACTAAAACCATCATCTATGATTCTTTGTGGTTCTATGTTACGATTACTTTGTGATCATCCAAAAGAAGATGTAAAAATCATTGTCATAGATGTTCTTTCATTATTGTTGATGAAGATGAGTGTTTTTCTCAAGCCATTCTATCCTCAAATTCAAATGATATTTTTAAGATCATTATTTGAACCGGTAAAATCGCTTCGATTACAAGCGGCTACTTGTATTAGTCGATTTGCTCCATTTCATCCGAAACCAGATGCTTTTCTTAGCGAATTATTGACTTTAAACAAAAATTGTCCAATTGAACCACCTTATTTGAAAGAAACAGGATTTTTTGCAATCAGATTGGCTATTGTCACTGCTGGTGAGCGATTTTCTTCTGCTGTACATCGTCAAGTTTATGAATATGCCACTAACTATAAAGAGGACATGACGAATGAAATTCAACAAACAGCCGCATCGGTCATTGGATCATTATGTCGAGTTGTTGATGATGAATTATTTGATGAAATTGGCCATCAATTTTTATTGCAGGATGAAGTTAATTTCGTTCAACATGCAAGAAAATTTCGATCTATTGTTTTAGGAATTGCATTGAAAGATGCTGCACACAGAACTATTGGGCGAAACAATGATTGGTCAGCGATGATACATCAAAATGTTTTAAGCTTGATTAGTTCATCCATCACTTATCTTGCCGTTCATGGTATCAAATGTGCAGCTTATATTATTCATTATTCATTAAAAAATGATTTGGTTATCGATAAAAATCTTCTTCATGCTTTTGCCAAGGTTTGTTTTATTTATTTCTTTCTAGTTAATGTTTTAATTTCCTATTTGACCATTTATAGGCAATGAACCATCAACGGAATGAAGTTAAACAAGCCATGAATCAAGGTACAATATTCTGGGCAAATCGATTTCCTAGCAACAAAAACATACCGGATCAGATTTTACTTTTAATGGTACCACAATTGGTTAACGGTACAAAAGAAAAGAATTCTTCAGTACGAGCATTTGCTGAACAAGCATTAATATCATTATTGAAATTACGTGAAGAAAACTCATCTATTCTGGAAAAATGTTTAAAAATAATGGGTTCTGGAGCCGTTGAATCATTACAAGAATGTGTAGCAAAAATCAAGAAAAGTGTACTTAAAAATGAATTCAAGGAAGAAGAATTTGATGAAACATTAATTTTCCAAATAATAGCTTCAGAAGAGATTTGAATAATAATTTCTTTTTATTTGTAAATTCTTCTTTCATTTTTTCACTGTTTATCGTTCTAAGATTTGTTTTTTTTTTCAAAAAAAATATGATGTTAATTTGCATAAAAATAAAAGACAAATTTACAATTTTTTATTTATTCATTTTATATCGATTTATTATTTGATTGATTGACTGATTGATTGATTGATTAATATACATCATGATGGCGCGACCTAATAGGAAATTTTCGTGATAATTTTTTTATAGTTTCCGATTTTGCCTAAAAAAAAATTCCCAGAAAAATTATTGCCGCATGTGCAATGAATAAGCTCAACATCATTGTTGATTGGTGAATGGATAAATAAATGAATGAATATAAATATTTTTTTATCTGACATGGTCGATGATTTGCAAACAAACCGACAAAAATCACACACATCAACGTGTTTATGTTAAATAACAGCCCCATAATCATTTCATTTGTATATCATCATCATCATTATCATCTTCATCATTAGTAAAATTCGGTACATTCGACCATAATTTTTTAATATATTTGTTGTTATGCTCAGCTCTTATATACATTGTACCTGAATCCGATGATGATTCGCTAATATATTTAATATTTTCATTAACAAAATGATCAATTAATTCATTATATTGTCATTCTTTTGATCCATCTTAAACATTCGAATATTATATAGCTGCGTTATATTTGGATAAAATTCCAAAGAATATAGATTTCGTTGTGTTCGATCAGAGAAAAATATCAATAATAATAATAATGGATCTGCCTGAAATATTGAAATCAAGTGCCGATGAATTAGATGTATTGGATTCTGAATTTCAACGTCTTGATTATGCTAATCGTGCCTATTTTAAAAGTTTAAATGAAATGTTAAAAAATCAGAATGATTGTTTCAAAGAGATTAAACATCAAAAGTATCGTCTTTCACAGATTAATGATCAATTGAAAAGGTATGATTTATATTTTATGAATTAATTAATTAGCATCATAAAAATAAAACGCCCTTTTTTATGTTTCATATTTTTTTCAGATATAAATCATATGCCAATGATAATGAAAAATTGTCCAAAATATTCAATCGTATTGAACAAAAATCCAATCAAGTCAAAGAGATTGAAGATACATTGCCAAAATCTAACGGTTTCTATTTGAATCTTGTTCTTGGTTCAATCAATGTTAATCTATTAGATCGTCGACAACAATTTGATTATAAAGAACAATATGAACGTTTTAAATTATCTGTCACATCGGTGCTACTGATCACAAGTTTCATAAACATTTTTGCTGAATTTAGGTTTGTTTGTTTTTTGTCATGAAATTTTTTTTTAAATTTTATTTCAATGTAAAATTTAATTCAAAAGAGCTCTAGATTCGATTTTGCATTTCATGTTGGTCTGGTATCATTGTACATTAACTATTCGTGAAAGCATTTTGGTTGTGAATGGTTCCCGTATCAAAGGCTGGTGGCGTGTTATACATTTCCTCACATCGATAACAACTGGTGTTTTGGTTGTATGGCCTGATGGATACAGTTATAAAAAATTTCGTCTTCAATTTTTAACATACATTTGTTATACTAGTTTTCTTCAATTTTTACAATATTATTATCAATATGGTTGTCTTTATAGACTTCGAGCATTAGGTGAACGTTATTCAATGGATATTACTATACAAGGATTTCATTCATGGATGTGGAAAGGTCTTAGTTTTCTATTACCATTCTTATTCATTGGTTATTGTCTTCAATTCTATATTTTCTATACATTATATCATATGTTTATGTATGATCCTGAAAGTATTGAATGGCAAGTACCTGTCGTATGTTTTATGTATCTGGTCATTTCATTGGGCAATCTGGCCACAACCGGTCTAGTTGTTTATCAGAAAATCAAAAACAAAAATCTAATCACACCAATCAAACAAATTACCAGAAAAATTAGCCGGGCTGTACTAACAAAAGAGCAATAATATATCTACAAAACAAAAAAAAATAAAATAATCATATCCAACCATTGATAATAATTTCCATATACAATCAAAAACAATGAAAGTGAAACAAACAAAAAAATTCGATTGAGACATTTTCTATTTTTTTTACTTCATTGTAACAATATAATTTATAATGAGATTATGATGATGATGATGATTTTATATTATCAAAATTGTTTTTTAAAAATTGATTTTTTTTTGTCTTCTTCATCAAATACTTTCGAGTATTTATGTGTGTGTGTGTGTGTTGTGTTTGTGTGTAAAAGTTTTTTTTTTATTGTGGACACTAGAAAAAATATATCCAAGTTATAAATGGAAAAAAAATCGATGATTTTGAATTATAAATGAAATGAAATAAAATAAATTGATGATGTTCAATTTGGATTTTTTTTTTGATTGATTTTTTGAAAAATAATGACGGATAAATGGATGAAATCGTTCGACATTATGGCATTGAACGTTGATGTAAACTGGTATTGGTCACATTATTATGTATAAGATTGTGACTGGATTCACTTTGTAAGAATGGTACACGTCTTTCATCTTGATGATTTGCTGTATCTAATACATTCATCATCAATAGTCATCAATGACAATTTGATAATGAAGTTGTCAATGACGAATGAAATAGGAAAAAAAAACAATAAAAAAAATGAATTAGTAAAAAATTTTTATTCAAATTTGAAAAAAAAATTTAGTTTTTTCTTTCTTTTGTTCTTTCGACTTTCACTTTTGGTTTAATATAAGCTCAATATAGATAGATAGATATATAGATAAAATGGGTTATTTTGAATAATAATAATAAAAATTCTCTATGAATCATAAACTATTCATCATCATTATCATTATTATATTGATAAAGATTGTTGATGAAACCAATATCCACTTGATTTTGTCTGGTTCCTATATCTGTTTGTTGATTATTTGGAAATTTCATTATATTATCATTATCATCAACAAAGCTATTAGTAGTGGTAGTAGTGTTCGATATTGTTGTATGTTTATTATTATGAACAAGATCAATACCATCTGAATTACTGTCTGAATTGGTGGAACTTTCAGCTGAACCATTTGAGATCATTTGTTTACATCGATGTTCATCTTTTAATATAAATCGTGCACTAAGCCCGAAAAATAAAACACCAAATACAAGTACGAGTGGTGTTAAGTAGAGCGCATACGAAAGACTATGAAATTTATCAAAATCGCTGGAAAATGCATCAGATATCTATTGTAAACGAAATAAACAAAAAAAAATTATATGAAAATGATAAAAATAGAATAAGATGAAAATAGTTACCGCTCCGATGATGAATGGACTGGAAGCATCGCCAAGAATATGTGAGGTAAGAATCTGAAGTGATTGAGCAGTCGAACGTCGTTGTGGTATAATCACATACAATAGAATGTCAACAACTACCGACCAATTAGTCGATAAGAAAGTGACAGCCAAAAAAATGGCCAACCAAGAAATGGTAGGTGATTGATTTGCAAAAGCAATACTCAACACAGTACATGGAATTGAGATGGCAACACCGATAGCACAGACCCATGAATCAGCGGCAGGAAATTTGGAACGGAAATAGCGTGAGCATGAATAACCGATGAGAACACCAGATAATCCACCTAAGCAAGCAATGACGCCGAATATCAAACCGATTCTAAATGGAATTATAAAAGAAAATAAACAATTTAGAAATTATTTCATCATAATTGAGAAGTAAATAGAGCATAAAATACTTTTCTTTTGCCGTATCAGGATTGGCATTCTGCATAAAAGTGGGTGCCCACCATGAAACGGCACCGACAGAGAAACAAACACAAGTAAAGCCCAATGTTGTAAGCAGATATGTTGGTATCGATGTTAAATAGCGAACATCTTTGGTTAAACTTTCGATAATTAAACGGAATGAACGTGTTGTATTATCATTATTTGAATCTAGTTCAGAACGTCGAAGATTAGCTTGTTCAATAGCACCACGGGCAGGTTCGGTTACGAAAAGAAAACCAAAAACGGAAATTATTCCAAAAATAGGTGTAAAACGTAGAGCCCATGTCCAATGGCCAAACATTTGTGACATTAGGATACCAACAATATATCCAAGTCCGGAACCAACGGGTATTGCAAAATAGAAAACGGCCAACATTGTCGAACGTTTACCACCGATAAATAGATCGGCAATTAACGTTGGAGCAACAGTTGCATAGCTGGCTTCACCAATGCCAACCAAGGCACGAAACATGAAAAATAAATAAGTATGATGTGGTTGCACAAAAGATGATAAAAAAGTCATTGTTGACCAAAATGATACACCGAATAGAATTATATATTTTCGTGAATATCTATCACCAAGATAGCCGAATAGTGGTGAAAATATCATATAGGAAACAATGAATGATGTCTGTAATAGGCCACCGGTAGCATCATTGATATCGAAATATGTTTGAATATCATTCAATACACCGGCTATGGTGAATCGATCCATATAATTGATCAAATTAATGACGACCAAAAGGGTCACAATAAGATAGGCGTTCAACATTTTGGATGATGATAATGATGTTTGATAACGAATGATGGATTCGATGGTAAATATAATTTCTATATATTTGCGTTTTGCTAATCAAGCAAAAGTAAATAATAATGATCACGGATCAATATGATGAATGGTTGATTGATTGATGGTGATGAAAATGATAATTAAAAAAAAACGCTCTATCAGATTGATGTGTTTGTGTGCATATATGCCAATGGTTTAATGATGATTTATTATTTTTTTTCATGAATAAATGATGACGATGACTGTTTAAATTCAATATATAATTGAAGAAAATATAAAAACCATTGATAATGATGATGATGATGATGATGACGACGTAAACTCAACAGCGACACAATAAATAAAGTTGTAAGATGATAACAACAACAAGATGTTGACGACCGATTATAAAATTTAATAATAAAAATATGCACACATCGAATAATGTCAATGATTTTGATGACAATGAATACATATCATCATGATGATGTTGATAAAAAGATGGCATAAATGCATTTGAAAATTTCTTCTTTCAAATGTTTGCAGAATATTCGATTGATGTATATAAAAGGATTTCAATAAGAAAACGACTATTAATCAAGGTATGTTTAAAAAAAAATAATCAAATTTGAAATTCTCAAATAAATTATCTTCAAGCACTACTGTTTGATAATGTTTAAATCAATAATATCGATGAAAGATTTATATGTTTACAAAAAATTTCATTGTTGATATGCATCAATGATCATTGGATATGATGAATTTTTTTTCCAACTAAAATCGATAATGGTTTTATGATAGTTACGAGGATGAAGATATATAATTATTAAAACATATACATGGATTGATGATGATGATGATTTAGTAGAAAATATTATTCGATAAATTGATTTGTCAGGATATTATCCAATTTCATAAATTTATTCATTTTTTCATCGAAAATGTCGTCGTTTTCAAATTTTCAATAAATCATTTGAGAAAATAAAAACGAAATATTTCTTTTCGATTATTCAATGTTGATTTCGCATATAATTTTGATTGATAATCTGATAAGATTACTTCAAAAATTTTGTTTTCGTAGTTGTTATGATTTCGTGTGATATAAACAAGAACGAAAAAAAAAAATTTCATGCTAAACAACTATGTGGTCTGAGAAATTTGACGGTAAAAGCCGATTTATCCAGGCGGAAAAGTTTTCTCGTAAATTTGAGAATAGTTCGACAAATGATTCGAATTTTTCGTTAAAATTGCGCTAAAATGATGGCCGATCAAAAATCATCTCTTCGTATGATCAACAAATTAGATAATGATCTTGTCAAGAAAATATGTGCTGGTGAAGCTATTCACAGACCATTGAATGTTGTAAAAGAATTGATTGAAAATAGTCTAGATGCTGGCTCCACAATGATAACAGTTACATTGAAAGATGGTGGATTGGATCGAATACAAATTCAAGATAATGGTTGTGGTATTAATGTAAGTGATTTGTGTTTTGAAACTGTTCTGAAAATTCCAAAAAATACTATCTTTTTCATAGAAAGAAGACCTTAAGATTGTTTGTGATCGATTTACGACATCAAAACTCAAAAGTCTTGATGATTTCAATTCTTTATCCACTTTCGGATTTCGTGGTGAAGCACTAGCTTCGATTGCTGTTGCTGCTCAAGTTACCATTATAAGCAAAACAGCCGAATCAATTTGTGCATACAAAGCCGAATATGTTGATGGTCATCTGAAAAATTCATCAGCCCCCATTGTTCCAATTGCAGCCAATGATGGTACAATGATTCAAGTGGATAACCTGTTCTACAATATGCCAACTAGAAAAGCTGCACTTTCATCAGAAAATCAAGAATATAATTTCGTACAAGATTTAATTGTCAGATATTCACTAATATTTTCTGGTAAATGTGGATTCATTTTTAAAAAATATAATGAAAACAGCCATGTTGTCAATACAAAATCATCGGCCACTCTTTTTCAAAATATTGACCAAATATTTGGAAAGAAAATTTCCTCAAATCTCCTGTCGTTTGATATTGAAAATGAAAAACTTGAGTTCAAAATCCATGGTTATTTTACCAAACAAAGTATCAGTCTAAAACAATTCACATTTATTTTGGCCATCAACTCAAGATTAGTTGAATGTGAAACGTTGAAAAAATCGATTAAAGATTTGTACAAAGAATTTTTAATGACCGATGGCCATCCATTTGTGATTATATGGATTGAAATCAATCCGAAAAATATTGATGTCAATATACATCCGAACAAAAATGTAGTCTGTTTTCTTCATGATGATGAAATTATTTCGAAAATTATCGAATTTATTCGTGAAAAACTGGAAAATAAACAAGATAATGATATGATCAAGAATACATCGAGTACAAATATGGACATTTCATTTATAAGAAATCAGACCAATGATAAGAAACCAATAGACAATGAAAATTCGGCTGGTACTTCGAAAATTTCCACTTTGACACTCAAATTATCTGATGCAGCAAAAAAGACAAATTCTCCATCACAAACGATCAATAATTACCAAAAATCCTCCCAAACGCTACCAGTCGATGAAAAATGCGAAGATGTCCCAGTAAAAGAAATCGAAACACTACCACGACCGGCATCAAAACCAAAATCATCCAATCCAAACCGAATATGTCGAATTGATTCTACGATTCAGCGTATTCAAAGTTATTTACAACAAGAAGTTTCAGAACAAGGCCCACGACGACGACGACGAATCGAACTAACGTAATTTTTAACTTAAACATAACAGAGATATTTAAAAATTAAAAAACAAACACTATTATTTCTATTTTTAGGAGCCTAGACAAATTGATGAAGGATCTAAGCTCGACGATCGATCTGAATCTAGTCGAAATGTTAAACGAATCGATATATGTTGGTTGTCTTGACGAAAATTTCTTACTTATTCAACATGAACTCGATTTGATAATGTTGAATATGCCAAAATTGAATCGTGAATTATTCTATCAAATTTATTTGATGGGATTCGGTAATTTTGATTATTTTCGTTTTAAACAACCTTTATCAATTCGAACATTGTTATCAACATATTTCGAAGTGAATGCACCTGACATGGACCCCGATGTTTCTAAAGCCACCATTGAAACAATGGTAAAAACAATCGTTTGTAAAAAAGAAATGCTCGATGATTATTTCTCAATAAGAATCAACAAGGATGATGTCACCATTGAATCATTGCCCGTAATGATTGCGAAATATGAGCCAAATTATATCTACTTACCGGAATTTATTCATGGGTTGGCTACGAATATCGATTGGAATCATGAAAAAAAATGCTTCGGAACATTAGGCCAGGAATTGGCTAAATTCTATAGTTATGCTCCATCCATATCAGATACAAATGATGCTGAATTTCGTGTATGGTCTGATCTTGTCGAAACTCAAATCTATCCTAGATATAAAAAATTACTATCGCCAACTAATCAATTATCTGACGGTGCAATTTATGTCATAGCCAATGTCACTGAACTTTATAAAGTTTTCGAACGATGTTGAAATAATAACAAGATTTATTTATTTATTCATTTATTTGATTAAAATATGATTATATCGAGAAAAAATGCTATGAATTCCAACAGAATATTCAAAATGGTACGAGTAAAACTATCAAATTTATCATCATCGTTATCATCACCAATGTTGTAATTGTTGTTGTCATCATCATCAAAACGATCATTATCACTGTTGAACTGTTTACGATCATTTTGATTGGATATTTCTATACCGTCATTTGTAAAATCTTCAAAACGATTCAAATATGGCATTGAATTATTCAATTGTTCATAGCCAATCACTTCTAATTGATAACGGCAAACTTCATGAGTAAAATGAGCATAGATTCCTATGCAAAATGGGCGACGAATATGACTATCAACATAAACTGAATCCTGTCCACAGGTAGCACTATGTATATCATAGCTATAAATATCAAAAATATTCGGTTTTTTGGGCGCTTGATTCGACGATGATGATTGACTCACATAAAGATCACAATCACCAACAATAGAGATTAGATTGAGCAATATATCATGTTCACTATCCATAAAATAATATGTAAAATTTTCTTTTTCCACTAAACCGGTAATCGTTTCTTTGAATACAATATTTCGATCTTCGAATCGGAATGCTGTTAATGAAGATGAAAAACAATTGACGAAAATCATCGATGATTGATGAAGACATTGTTTTGCAACAAAAATGAGAATAATGTTGAAAATAAAATAATGTAGAATCCGATAAACATACATATGATCGATTTGAATTTAATAAGAGGATAATAAATTTACGATTACGATATATAAATGAATCCAAAGAAATTATTGACATCAAACAGATTGGAAAACATCACATGATAATTTAGCCACATTAGATCAAAAGATGGCGGTATAAATGATTTTTTTCAATTATAGTAAAAAAAAACTTTATTCAAAATTTATATAATTAGAATTAGAAATAATAATAAAAATCGCGATTATGTGGAAAAAAAATACATTATGAATGAACGCATAAAAATATCTATATATAAAAGAAATTCGTGGTTTAAATTTCAGTCGATTTTAAATACAGTGTTCGGTAATCATAATCATCATTGTTATTAAATGTCACGTTGAAGATCAATAATGGTCTTTTTTAAACGCAATGATGTTAGACGTGCAAAACGATTTTCAGTCCAACATTCTTGGATTAGATTAATTATTTTAAAGAGAATCTGTGTGGAGAAAACAAGAAAACATGATCATAAATTTGATGATTTAAATTATATAATAATAAAACTCAATTTACCAGATTTTCATTGGCCATCAATTGATGATTATGGCTAATAGTAGGTCGATGTTTATCAATGCACACAGTTTGGCATATATCATGAAATGTAGGTTCATCCGATACATATTCTTGATATGGCTTGCTATAACAATGAGCACTTCCATCATTCAATTGAAGACGATTGAGAATTTCCCAGTAAACCAATCCAAGTGAATAACTGTTAAAAATAAATGGAACGATTTACGAATACGATCACTAAAAAGGATCATGATGGATACTTACATGTCAGTATATAAAAATTCTTCAATTCGATCCATATTGATTGTATTGTTTAGAATTTCTGGGGCCATGTAACGAACAGTTCCAAAACATGGAATATCATATCCGGACAAAATTTTTGCATCATTTAATGCTTTAGTTGTGGCGGAAGCAAAATCCGAAATACAACAAGAATAATCTGATTTCATTAGGATATTTTTCGATTTAATATCTCGATGTGCAATACGTGGTTTTCCTTGTGTTCCGATTACTTCAAGATGTAAGTGTGATAAACCAAAAATAATCGAACGCATTATGCTAATCATTTGCGGTACGTTTTTGATTGGATTTCGATTCAAATAATCGAATAATGAACCAAGCTCATGATATTCGGTTACCAACCATAATTGTGTGCAACCATTATTAGAAATAATATCAGCAGCCAAAAATGTGACAATATTTTCATGTCGCATAATTATACCTTGATAGATGTCAACTTCACGTCGCCAAGAAGATTCATGTATTGAAAAGAATATCTTAACAGCATAATGTTCACAATGTCGAACACCATGATAAACACGTCCAAATCGTCCTTCACCAATCATTCGTTTTAGATCAATCTGTTTGGCAATAGTTGATTGAACCATACGTGGTACTCCTGAACCGGAACCTGAAGTTATTGAATCTTCACTAACCGGTGGCAATGGACTGGATATTTTTTGTGATGATAAAACCGTTTGTTGAGTATTTTCACTCATAAACGATGATGTTGTATTTGATGCTACCGATGAAAGGCAATGATATGATGGAACATTTGATTCCATCGTATAATTACTGATATTTTGGCTTGTATTGATTGATGGATATTTGACATATATACCGCTACTTCCGCCACTATAATCACTAACATTGCTACTGATATTCAAATATGTTGGCGATGAATGAGCTGTAGTAACTTGTGATATCAAAAGTTTATGTGAAAATGAATCATTTTTTTGAAATTCTCTTGCTTTCTTCTCTCTGTGATATATTATTATTATAATGAGAATTTTGTTTTTTTTGAAATAAAAGAATTAATATTTGATTAATTAAAAACATTATTATCAGAAAATTATTACTTACAAATATTTTCGATATTTATAATTGATAAATATGGCCATTACCATTAATAACAAAATAGTGACCAATAAAAAAGCAGCCATATAGATCCATGGACCAATTGTTTCGAAAAGAGGAAATTTCTCTTCATATACAATTTCACCATCATTAATTTGTGTTAATAGATGATCATTACAATAATCATGTGAATTACAACAAGAAATGTTTTTCAATACATCATGATATGATAAATATCCTTTACACTATAATCAATCAGAAAAAAAATCACAATTAAAAAATTATTAATTCAGAAACACTAGAAACTAAAACGAACCTGTAATAAAGTTCCCTCACCCGGTGAAAAACAACCGAATCGTTTTTCAATCGAACGTGTATGGCCACCTACATCGATAATTTCTTCAAAAAATGTATAACAATATCCTCCCGGTTTCAAATGACATGTACCAAAATCCGAATCATCCGGACATTCATTATAACGGCAACGACATTTTGTGGCAACTATTTAATTTTGAATTGAATACAACAACAAAAAATAGTTTGTCGCAAATCATCATGATGAATCAACAATCATAAAACAAAAAAAAAACGAAAGGCTTACCCATTTTCGAAATTATCAAACCTAAATTAATTAGATTTCATTATCAGCAAAATATCATCATTATCATCATATATATTGAAATTCATTAATCTAATTCTTTTTTTTAGTCGTCAAAACATAAACAATTTTTTTTTTATTTTGATTAATTTTATTGATGATCCAGAAAATAAAAACAACACATACACACAAAAAAAAATACAACACTTGGCTCGTTATCAATTTTATCACTTGTTAGATAAATACAAAAACTTTTGGCTCAGTATACACAATTGTTGTTGTGTTGTTGGAACATAAAAAAAAACACTTGAAAAGTTTAATTTGGGGAGGGGTAAACATGCGTGATATTATGTGTGAATGTTGTGTGTGTGTTATAAGCACTTCCCAGTCCTAGAATAAGGAATAAGGGTGGCCATTTTTTTAAGAAACGCATGCGTTGTTTTCATGAAGAAATTTTTCATTTTCATTTTATTTGGATATATACAAGCCAAGCCTGTTGCGCGACTTGTAATTGACCTTTAGGGAAAAAAACTTGCTTGACTTGGTTATACCCTCTCTCTCACAGTACACAGAGAGGAAAGTGAGCAGGGTAAACTGCAAGATTGAGTGCTAAAAAGCCTCCATATTTGCAGTTTACTATCCATGCTCACAGGCTACGCTTCTTATTATGAGGTTACGCTGCTTCGTTGCAATGTAAACTCCATACTTGGAGGTTATTTAGCAGGCTAAACTGCCAAGTTACATATTAACCTCCATCAAAGAATGGTAAACACGCTTTCTTATTGGAGGTTAACCTCCGATTTTGAATTTCATTCAGTTTTTTCGATATTATTCTTCATTTTTTTCAGGCTTTTAGTCAAAACTCTGAAGATGTAAAATTATCATCACGAAATTCAAAGGCATGTTTTGAACTTGGTCTTTTTTGAACGTTTTGATTCAATGATGCTACTTTTCGGGACAGAGATGAACACAACATTCTGGATGAATGGTAAATGATTGAATTTTCATCAACTCATATTCTAATTACCATTCCTTTTGTTAGACATTAACAAGTGCACGATCGCCGAATGATCAATCAGTAAAAGTCAATCTGGCCATCTCAACTTTTCGTCATCATCATCATTTACGAGAATATGGATAACCGAGTAAAGACCCTTGAAATAAATGTAAATTATTCAATTTGTATCAATTATTTATCAATTTTTACTAATTATCTTTCCCATTCACAGGCATCCATTGGATTATCCAAATTCTCTGGCTTTATTTTATAATTTATCTCAAAAATTCGACCGTTTCATCAATTTGTGGCTTTTAATTTGAATTTGAATTTGTATTTTTTATTTTATCTTATAATAATTTTTTAATTTCTGGATTTATTCAGAAAATCAATAAAACAATCAAAAAAAAATCTGGATACTATCGATTGTCATGATACTCACGTGATTTGTTTAAACTAAAAACAATCGAAAAAAATCGGGATACTATCGAATAAATCGTTCACCACCCGATTTTTGCTACAGCTCATGGTTCATTTCTATGCTTCCAACATTGTTACTTTGGTTGTACAAATTTTCTCTCATTTTTTTCGTAACTATTTTCTATGCTTTTAACATTGTTACTTTGGCTGTACAAATTTTTCTCATTTTTTCGTAACTATTTTCTATGCTTCTTCTTCACTCCTCACTTCTGAGAGTGTTTACAGTATTTACAATATTTACAGTAAAACCCCGCTTAACGCGGGGTTAAGTTCCAAAAATATTGAGCGTAAAGTGAAACAACAGCGCAAAGCGGGATTATTTTTGCATAATTTACATAATGCATTTTTACTCTTCATATACATTGTAAAAATGTATTGCAATGTAATGTAATTGCACAGCGTTATATCGATACAGCGCTAATCGTGGCAGCGTTAAGCGGAGTATTTCTGTAGATATCGTAAAATATGAATGTTATATACGACCATAATTACGTTCTATATTATGGGGGAGGATAATGGTTTGGGGGAAAATTACCCAATCATTTATAAATTTGCCTCCCCCCATTTACACACATTAACACATATACACACATATACACATTCGACGTCGGTTCAAATCCCATCGCGGCCGCCTTGGTTAATATAAAAAATAGTCAGTGTTGGGGGTGGATAGTGGTTTGCGCACAATCACTTATAAATTTGCCTCCCCCTCGCTTATAAAACCTATTTGTTGGGGAGGATAGTGATTGCCGATCACTTATAAATTTGCCCCCCAATTATTTATATACACATTTACACATTACATATAAATTAATTTAAAAAATAGTCAGTGTTGGGGGTGGATAGTGGACAATCACTTATAAATTTGCCTCCCCCTCGCTTATAAAACCTATTTGTTGGGGAGGATAGTGATTGCCGATCACTTATAAATTTGCCCCCCAATTATCAAATACACATTTACACATACACATAAATTAATTTAAAAAATAGTCAGTGTTGGGGGTGGATAGTGGACAATCACTTATAAATTGGCCTCCCCCTTGCTTATAAAATCTATTTGTTGGGGAGGATAGTGATTCGGAGCGCAATTGTCCGATCATTTATAAAGTTGCCCCCCAATTATCACATTACACATTTACACTTGCGCATAAATTAATTTAAAAAATAGTCAGTGTTGGGGGTGGATAGTGGTCAATCACTTATAAATTGGCCTCCCCCTTGCTTATAAAATCTATTTGTTGGGGAGGATAGTGATTCGGAGCGCAATTGTCCGATCATTTATAAATTTGCCCCCCAATTATTTATTAAACAAATTAATCTCGAGTATCAAAATATGACTTTATTGATCGAACGACAAAAACGAATTTAAAATTACAACTATCATTTAAATCACGCAACACTTCATGTGTTGACTTTTTCTACTCGCTGTCTTTGTGCAAAAATGCTCGTTTTTTCTCAAGTTTCGTCACTCGTCTTGTTCATTTTTGATGAAATGATCATGAAATTCTCAATTTTATCGGGTTATAATGATTATTTGGTACTCATCACAAATGTTAAACAATATTTCGGGTTTGTCTCATTTTATGATATTTCACTAACTTTCAATTTCTAGTTTTACTGATTTCTCATTGACATGAGAAAAATCCATAGCTATTTGGTAAGTTTGGATATTGTATACTTGATAACGCTTTGTTTTTTTCCAGATTTATTTCTGAAATTCGATTTTTCATCATGTTCGTTATTGATTTGGCGGTTTCTGTCTTCAGTGGCATCAGATTCAAGAAATGATCGGTAATGTTCAACTTTAAGTTAGGAATAGGATAGGATAGGCTAGGTTTAGGAACATGATCTGAGCTTTTTCCTATTGGATTTGATGCTAGTTGAAGTTTTGAAACCAATGAAGCAATTTACAAACATGATTAATTTTCGAAGATTCACGAAATGAAACACATAGTTGAAACTGATAATGGTAAGCAAATGAATGAATTGATTGAACGAAAAAACTAATATTTATTTTTATTTAGGATCACCGGCGAACATTTTGGAAATTGAATTGATCATGGTATGTAAATTGCTCAATTGATTACCCAAACTAACAACTAATTTCTTGACTCGTTTTCTAGATTCATTTTGGAAAAGGAAAACTGAATGCCCATTACGATAGATTTTTATTTTCGATCGAATAGCCATACTTTTTTTCGTAGTTTACGCTTCATTTGCAACACTTCACCAATTGTTGCATCATCATTTTCATCATCAGATTCATATTGTTCAACTGTAAAATATTGAGACGAAGATTTCTTTAAACGTTTCATTGTAGTTTCAAATGTTCGAATAAACAAAAAACAAAATAAAATACGCCAGCCAGCCAGCAAACGATCAGCAAGAAAATAAAGTATAGTTGATGACATGAAAGTCATGATTCGAAAATGAACTTTATTTTTTATCAAAAAATAAAAACAACCACGTTCATAAAAAACGTTACCAAAGGCAATCACTTTTTTGTGAAACTGACAATATTCAACTGATTTACTGATATTATTTACTGACCAATTTAATTAAATTACTGATAAAAGCTTTTAAAAACTGACAATTCCTTTTAATTACTGACCCTACATTATTTATTGCTAACTGATCAAAAAAAAACTGACCAACCCCATATAATACTGACCACACTCATAAAAAACTGATCAAAATTAAATTTAAAAAACTGATCATTTCCCTTAAAATACTAACCAATTAAATATATCTCATTTTTATTTACATGGTATGTGATTCTTGATGGAAATGATTGAAATAACTAACGAATTTCTTTATTTAAGATCGACAACTAGTCTTGGATCATAAAGATTGGATTGGCGGACATATGCTCATGGTCATTGGTTAATTTATAAATGGATCACTATGGACAAGACAAAAATTGGATCATGTTTAATTTGTTTTTTTAATTATTGTCATTGCTTTATTAATTTACTATTGCGTTAATTAATATTAATTTTGAATAACATTTTTTAATCCTAATATGGGGGTCAAATTAATGAAGTGGATGGGGGGCAAAATGAATTCAAGTTTGCAGGATAAACTGCAAAATTGAATTTTTTGAAACCCTGCAGTGTACACCGCAGACTTTCGTCTCTGTGTACTCATGGAGAAATTAAATGAAAAAAAAACTTTTTCGGGAATTTTTTTTCAAAATTTTATTTTTTGTTTTTTTTTCCAATCTATTATTTACACATTAGCCATTCGTCAAGCGTTTACATTCCATTATAAGCTGGACCACCGGCACCTTCCGGTGTAACCCAGTTAATATTCTGAGATGGATCTTTAATATCACAAGTTTTACAATGAATACAATTCTGTGCATTAATCTGTAATCGATCATCACCAGAATCGGTTTTAATATATTCATAAACACCAGCTGGACAGAATCGTTGTTCAGGTCCATCAAATATTTTTAGATTTCTTTCAACTGGTATATTATCATCTTTCAATGTTAGATGAGCTGGCTGATCGGCTTCATGATTCGTATTTGTTAATGCAACCGATGACAAAAGATCGAATGTAATCTGATTATCAGGTTTTGGATATTCAATTGGTTGACATTCTTTCGATGGTTTTAAATGTTTCGAATCTAATGATCCATGTTTCAATGTCCATGGTTCCATTCCACGAAGTCCAACATAGAATAATCCAGTATAGGCCATACCACCATAAAATCCTAATGGTGTATTGAATGATGGCCGTACATTTCTTGCAGCTTTCATCTCTTTCCAAACCCAACTATTCTTCAATAATGTTTCATATTCAACAGGTTCAAAACCGTGTTCTAGTTCATTACGTTCAAATGCCTGATAAATAGCATCGGCAGCTAACATTCCACTTTTCATTGCATTATGAGTTCCTTTGATTTTTGGTGTATTTAAAAATCCTGGACTACAACCAATCATACATCCACCAGGAAATGTTAGTTTGGGAATTGATTGGAAACCACCTTCATTCAAAGCTCGAGCACCATATGCAATACGTTTGCCTGATTCAAAATATTTTCGGACAGATGGATGTAATTTGAATCGTTGAAATTCTTTAAATGGTGATAGGTATGGATTTTCATAATCAAGTCCAACGACAAAACCAACAGCTATCAATGGTGAATCATCAGCTAAATGGTAAAGAAATGAGCCACCATATGTTTTATAATTTAATGGCCATCCAACAGTATGTTCAATACGTCCGGGTCGATGTAAAGCAGGATCGATTTCCCAAAGTTCTTTCAATCCAATTCCATACGTTTGATGTTGAGCACTTTTACGTAGATCATATTTTGCGATAAGTTGTTTGGCCAAATGACCATGACAACCTTCGGAAATAATTGTACATTTAGCACGTAGTTCCATGCCACGTTCGAATGAATCTTTTGGTGAACCATCTTTAGCGATACCAACATCATTCGTAGCAATACCACAAACTTTATCATCATCATAAAGAATTTCAGCAGCAGCGTAACCAGGATATATTTCAACACCCAATTCTTCAGCTTGTGCTCCTAGCCATTCAACTACATGGCCTAATCGAACTACATAATTTCCATGATTATGTAATGGCATTCCTTTAAATATCGGAACCGGTATACGACCAGTTTTTGTAAGAATTGCAAATGCATCTTCAGTGACAGGAGTTTTTAATGGTGCATCTTTTTCTTTCCAATCTGGAATTAATTCATCTAAGGCACGTGTTTCAATACAGGCACCGGATAATGTATGCATTCCAATTTGAGCACCTTTTTCCACTAATGTTACTTTCAATTCTTTATCATTAGCAATGGCATGTTTTCGCAATTGAATCGCTGCACTAAGACCAGCCGGACCGCCACCAACGATGACGACCTTTATAATAAGAAATTCAATTAAAATTTATACTTGGTAAAAAAATTATTACATTGATTTTTTGTTACACACATACATCCGTTTCATCAGCGACACGTTCCATATCAATTTCTTTCCATCTTGGATCCTGTTCACGTGGATATATCGTAAAATGTGTAGTAATTTTCGGTTGTGTCGATAAAAATCTTAATCCATTAAATGATGATCGATATAATAATGTAGTCGATGATAGAAATCGATTCATGTTTTTCTACTTCTTCTTTTAGATGATTGTCGTTATAGAATAAAATATTGTCACAAAGTTTCAACAATTTCCGATTACTATTACTTTAACAAGTGAATTAACGGGTACATTCGCCACACATGCACAGAATAATCGTTTTTTTCAATGATTAATTCATACCATCGATGACCTTCACATACATAAACAAATTGACGTAAAAAAAATATGTCAAATCAATTGAATTTAGATTGTAAAATAAATGGAAAAGTAATACTAAAAAGTAGTTAAATTGAAGGAGAAAAAATTTTACCAATGTTATTGATAATGATCATAATCAAATGTGTGTACATTCGAAATATACAACTTTGAATACGACAACAAAATCATCATCATCATCATAATACAAATTCTTAACCGCCATCTTTTGATTATAAATCGAATTAAACACAATACATGATGTCGATGATGATTATATCCACATAAAGCTCAATGACCAAATTATGAAAAAAAGAAATAGAATTTATATAGGCAGCGCATGTGGGTCCCTCATAATAATTATATTTTCAATGATTATCATCACCATCATCATCATCGTACTGTGATGTTTTACGACATAGGCGACGGATTTTGATGCATCTGCAAATATATTGAATTACACAAGCGCAGCCGCTGTCATCGTAAAAAAGGAAAAGAAAAGAAAAAAAGATTTCTGGATACACTATATTCACGGAACACCTTCGATTGGCCTATTCGGGTAAAAAAGCTACGATTGTAGTATTTTGGTTTGAGATATATCTTCTTATAGTATGTTATAACTGTACTTGTGTGTTGTGAGTATGTTTATTTTTTTTTTAAATATATAAACCAGAAAGGCCAAAGATTCTCTTTCTATGTAGCTCTTGTACTATGTATATTAGATCTATAGTACAGTAGATTGTTTTACATTGCTCTATGTCATTTACTCGCAGAAGAAGATCCAACGAGTTTCTCCTGAAAAGAAAATTTTTTTTTTCGTTCTGGCTCAAATACGATCCACGAGTTTTTTTCCTTTTTACTTTTTCACAAGTTTCTTCACGTTCCAAGAAAAATTTTATCTTCTTCATTTCATATTCTAGTCTTAACATCTCTAAAGTATAAAGTGTTGAATTGTTCATCATCATCATATAACCATCATGGATTCGGTCACTACACATGAGGTTTGTTTGTTTTTTTTTCTTGCAAATTATTGCAACATTTTTTCCGGTTATAATTAAAATCGGTTTTTCCCAATATAATTTTACCCATATTTGTCCAATTTCAGATTGCCGGTGATCATCTGCAATTATATGAAAAATTCTATCAGCAGGTAATTCATTTTTGTTGCCACATACATTTTTCACTCAAACAACTTTTTTTTATTTGATTCAGATAAATCCGACCAATTCTGATATTATCAATGCAATGGATGCGGCAAATTTTCTACGTAAATCCGGTCTCAATCAAATGACATTGAAAATTGTAATGGCAAAATTTTTTTAATATCTAAATTTTTAAAATCTAAATTATTGCTAATCATCATGATAGATTTGGGATTTAAGCGATCCAAATGGTCTTGGTTATCTGGACAAGAAATCATTTTTCGTTTCACTCAAATTGATTGCCATGGTTCAGAATGGCCGTGAACCAAATCATTCTGATTTAAAAGCAACGTTACCACCACCTAGAATTGTGAGTCAATTTTTTTTAAAGTGAATGTTATAATAATAGAAACTTTTATTCTTGATTTTTATAGAATGATGATTTTTTCAAATCAATCGATTGGAATATATCAACGGAAAATGCTCAAAAATTTGCCACTGTATTCAATTCGATGGGTCCAGTTGAAGGAAAATTAGCTGGAACAAAAGTTAAACCATATTTAATTAGTTCTAAATTACCGGTGGAAACATTAACAAAAATCTGGGATCTAAGCGATATCGATCAAGATGGATTTCTAAATCTAAAAGAATTCATTGTGGTATGTATCGATTATTCGTAATTGATTATGTGTCATTCATCTGGATAATCTCATTCAAAAAAAAAAAAATTCTTTTTAGTGTTGTCAATTGATAGCACGAGCCAGTCAAGGTTTTATATTGCCAGCCGTATTGCCCAATGAATTATTAAACTTTAATCCAGCTGATCCATCTGCTCGTTCATTTTCACGAACATCATCAGTATCGTCACAATCATGTGTATCACCACATTTGAATCTGAATGAAGTGAGTTTGTTTTGATACAATTTTTACCATCAATTAATCGTTTTTTGTTCATTATAAGGCCACAAAATCAACTTCATCAAATCAATGGATTGTAACAAATGAAGAGAAAATAAAATCTGATGAATTATTCATCAAATTAGATAAAGATAATGATGGTTTAGTTAGCGGTTTAGATGTTAAAGATACATTGCTTGAAAGCGGTCTTCCACAACCGGTACTTGCTCATATATGGAATTTATGCGATATGAAAGAGACCGGAAAATTGAATGCCGAACAATTTGCATTGGCACGGTATTTTATTCAACAAAAACAGAATGGTATAGAACTACCAATGAAATTATTGCCGAATATAATACCACCGACGTTTAGGCCTAAACCTTTGGTAACGATTATAACGACGATGTTTATTTGATTAGATTTTATTTTCAATTTTTTTGTTTCTCCTATATAGGAATCTATAAGTAACGAAAATATCAATGGTTCAATGAATTTATTACAGCAACAACAACAACAAATGGGAACATCACCTACATCTTCAACATCATCAACTGGTAATCGAGAATTGGATCTTTTACAAGAAGATATCAAAAAGATTCAATTGTAAGTGAGAATTATTTTGATTTATATTTATATTAATTCTTTGTTGTTGTTGTGGTTGTCATTTTATAAAGAGAAAAAACCAAATATGAATCGGAAGTAATTGCACAAGAACAATCACTTCGATTAAAACAGAGCGAAGTAAAATCCATACATAATGAGATCGAAGCATTGTCACAAATGTTGAAACAATTGGAAAATCAAAAGAATGATGCCAAAAAACGTATCGATGATCTCAATACACAGGTTGGCCAAAAAAAAAATTTCTTAAAAATTTAAATTTCATGATTTTTTTTTAATTTCAATTCACCATTTACTAACCCATTTGTTTTTTTAAATTTTCAAATTATGATTTTGGCATGGTTTCATTATTTTCAGTTAAAATATTTAGAAAATAATTTGCATGATATTTCAGTTAAAGTAAGCATGTGATCAGTTAATGCATGTAGTTGTTGCAAAAAGATTTTATCATCATTTTTCATATTCTCTTTTGATTGGATTTAAATTTTTGTTTATGTAATTTTTTTAAAATTAATTTTCTAGGTTGAAAATTTAAATAAACAATATAATGAACAAAAAAAGAATATCGATGATCAAGAATCGGATTTAAATTCAAAAAAACAAGAATTTGAACAATTAAAATCTGAAGAAACGGTATTGGAAACAAAAATTGAATCGGCCAAAAAAGAATTAGAACGAACAACAAAATTAGCTGCCGATACACAGCTGGAAATTAGCCAAATCAAAGCAAATACTGTGGAATTAGATGAATATGAAAGACGGTTTAATGAAACAATTTATGATTATGATAATGCTATTTCGAATGCCGATTATGCTAATATCACTTCATTGTTATCGAGATCAATTACTCCTCCTGTATTATTGACCGAAGAGCAGCATGGCAAAGCGTTGGATTCAACTTTAGATGAAGATCAATTCAATTCGGATCCATTTGCCGGTGAAGATCCATTCAAAGGTTTGTCAGAATCATCTATTTTATTTTTGTATGTAATTGACAGCTTGATTTGAAACAAACATAGATGATCCATTTGGTTCTAACAAAACGGCTAATGACGCTTTTGGTTCGGATAATTTTGCAAATTTCGATGCATTTGGCACAAGCAATACTGCAAACAATAAGGTAATTTTTAAAATTTTCAGCATTTCTGTAAATTTAAATATAAAAAATCATCATTCTAATTTCAGGGCGATCCATTCGGATTCTCACCATTTGATTCGAACCAATCAGCCAATGATCAATTTCGATCGGAAAGTCCAACACCAGCATTGCCGCCCAAAAAAAGCAAAGCTCCACCACCACGGCCAGCCCCTCCCAGTAAATCTTCGGCAACCAACAAAACACCATTACGAGCGGCACCACCACCACCATCATCATCAAAAGATAAACCAGAAAGACCACCACCATTGTATGCAAATGCATCATCTAATTTTGATCCATTCACTGATCAGAATCGTGACCCATTTGGTTCTGATTCAGGCTTTTCATCCTCTAATACACAGAATTTCGCAAATTTTGCCGATTTCGATAAGGCACAGTGATTCATTTTGAGAAAAAAAACAAAAAAAAAAATAATTCTTGTCTTTATCATCACTTTTTATTGTCTTGTTGCTGTGTTTTTGATTCCTAGCGTTTTTTTTCCATACACTTGAACACACATACCGACATTTGTGTTTTTCCCATTTATTCTTTGGTGATTTTAATTCTATAGTCATTCCGTTTCATTATCGTTATCATTCCTATTTTTTTTTAATTTTTAACATCAACACTTATTATCACACATGTTCATGATTCTTAGCAATATCAACATACACACACATACAAACAAAATATATAAATCATGATTCATTACAATCATAATATATACCTGGAAATACGAGTATTGCCTTAATTTTATTCTGTGTTTTTTCTTTTCTTCATTCATTCATTCGTTTGTTTTTTTTTCATTGTTGATCTTGTTATAATAATAATGATAATTGTTTTGTAAATAGTATCAAACACTCACACATACACCCCCCCCACACACACACACAAAAGATATTTGCACTCGATTTCTTGGATCATTATCATCATCATCATCATCAACATCATCATCGTCAACAACAAGAGCATCCTATTTATTAATTAATTAACTAATTATAATTGAATACATTGATCATCCAAAACCTTCTATACAGTGAAAACAAAACAGTCAAAAGTTTGATGTTCAATAGTAACGTGAATCTAAAAGACTCGTAAATTTTCTTATTATAGTAAGCAATACATTTTCAAATATACACACACACACACACATAAATCTATCGGCAAAAACAAAAACAAAAAATCTCATTTCTTGTCTCTTTATTATCAACACACACACACAAAAAAATCTCCTTATTTTCATCAAAGTGTTTTTGACTCTTATCGTGATTGATGTAATGCGAGTGTTTTTTCTTTGTTTTTTCTTGATTCTTTTCATATATATCATCATTATATAAATAATAAATGCAACAGATTGAATTATGATTAGTCAAAAAAAAAAATCCAACTATAGTCTGTTCTCATTTTTTTTCAACACAATTTTTTCATTGATTTTTTTATTTACAATCTGTGAGAAGAAATTTGATAAAGAAAAAATGTTCGGTTTTCATCGATTTTCAACGTTGTTTTTTGTTGTCGTTGTTTTCATATCCATTTTTCAACTCCATCTATTCGAAACAATGACAATGTCGTCAACATATTCGACAAGAATTAAAACCACATGGAATAATGAATCTATTGCCGCCGAACAATTTATATCAATTTCTATGCATTATTCAGGTGAAGATTTAATCATATTGATTCATGCTCCATTCTACAATGATCCAGTATTACCAGATTGGTCAAAAAAACCTGGAACATTTGATAAACTTTATGAATATGAAGTTGTTGAATTGTTTCTATTGAATTCACAAAATGAACATTATCTAGAAATTGAACTTGCTCCTCGTGGTCAATATTTATTACTGGAATTGAATGGCTATCGTAATGTAACACGAACACCGATTTCATTGAAATCATATGATGTAAAAATTCAGCATGACAAACATTGGTCAGGTCGAGCAATTGTTTCAAATGATGATCTTCCTTATGGTATTGATAAATTTAATGCATACGCTATTCATGGTTCCGGTTCGAACCGGACATATTTATCATTGTTTCCGGCTCCTCATAATAATCCAAACTATAGTGAACCGGATTTTCATCGACTTGAACTTTTTAAACCAATTTCCTTGTTCCGTCCTTATCATTAACATTCATAGGTTCGAAAGGTTCATTGATTCATTGATTTTGCGACTAAATTTTATTTTATTTTATCTGATTTTTTTTTTGTTAAATTGTTGTTGTTGTTGTTGTTATTATTATTAGTAGTAGTAATGCAAAACAATCAATTATAAATCGCAAACAAATAAATAAAACATTACAATCATTTAAATCATTCAAATGAATTAATTGAATGGCTCTCTATTGATTTTTTTTTTCATTTAATGTTTTCTATTCCTACCATAATTGGATTCATTTATCTGGCATGTGCTTTGCAATATGGTCGTCCACCTTTAGCAAAGAAACTTTGTCCTTCCAGATTATTATGACAAACAGTACAACGGAAACAATTTGAATGATAATTTTGATTTAATGCTTCTACCCAACGATCACCAGCAGCAATTGGATAACCACAGCCAACACATTTTGTAGTGAATAAATCATTCCAATCTTTTTCACAATATGGAAACGAATCTTCTAGATAGAATTCTGAATTACCAAATGGTTTACGGCAATGAGTACAGGTAAAACATTCTGGATGCCATTTCTTTCCCAATGCATTCAAACAATCCTAGATTTTCAACAAAATAATTTCGATATATAAGATATGATGAGAAATTTAAAAAAAAAAACAAAATTTACCCCTTTGATCCTTTGAAAGCATTTAGCACAGCTAGGAGCAAAATGTGTTTCATAACAATTTTCGCAATATAAACGATCCTGTTCTTCAACGAAACCATTTTGTTCTAATGAACGTTTGCAAAGATTATTGGCACAGATAAAATGATTTGGACACCATGTTTTATTCAATGCCATAATGTATTGACCACTGTTAATGGAAAATGATTTGCTGAAATTGTTTTTTTTCTTAAACAAACAAACAAACAATAACATACCGAATCGGTTGTGAACAATAACCACAGAATGGAATCACACCACCGGTAAGTTGATTCTGTAGCATACCTTTACCACGTTTTGGTGCCATACGATTCATATCGGTAGTCGATGTTTGTTTATTACCGAATGATGTTGTTGTTGATGATGAATTCACCGCTGTTGTTGTTTGACGTTGTTGTTGTGTAGCATTATAGTTGGGAACATTTTTTGCTGAATAAGCCGACGGAAGCGTTGTCATCGGTTGGGTACCAGCTGGACCTGCCGAACCAATCGGTGTCGAATAAGTTGTCGTTTGGCTAGAAGCATACGTAGCTGTTTTTGGATAAGGCAAATTATTTGGATTAACACCACATGGGCTACCAGGAAATTTAGTAGTTGCTGTACGTGTTTCATAAGTATTAGTTGTTACTGAATAATTGCCTTGTGTTTGTGGTAAGCTTGAATAGCATGATTTTGGCCGATTCATTTGTTTAGCTAACGATGCTAATTATGATTAATTAAATTAATTTTTTGTTTTTGTTTTCGTTTTAAATGCGTGGGTGTAAAGTATTGGAGAAAAGATCACGATAACACGAGATCAAATCATTCAACTCAGAATCGTACATGCACATACACTTACATGATAAATAATCAGCGGCCGGATTGGATGGTGCCATTGATGGCTGTATTATCGGTTGGTTAAGATTTCTTTGCACTGAATGGAGCAAGTGTAAATTGCAAAACAAACAAAAAAAAAATAAAACCATGCAAAAAAAACCAAGGAAAAAATTGTAAGCAAGAATCATGAAGAAGACAAAAAGTCAACCTACCAGTTGAATGAGTTTCTGTTGTATAATTATACGATGATGGTGATTGCGATGCCATCGATCCATACATTGAATTACGATTTGTTTGACTTGGTGACTAATTATTTTATTTAGAAAAGAAATTTTCAGGTTGTTTCCATAATTCCTTAATTATTTACAAACTTACAAAATTTGGTTTTGGTGGTGCAATCGGTGAAAATTTTTTTGGCATCGTATTGAAATTTGGTGACGATGATTGAAATCCGTTCTGTGTTTGTAAATTAGTAGACTAATTGTTTTTTTTTTTTTGGTTTGATTTATTGATGAAAATTCGAAATGTTTAAAATTCTATCACTTACCTGATATGATTGTACGGGTATTGAAATCTCTCTTGGTTGTGGAACTGTTTGTGGTGATTGAGATAATGGTGAAATATGTTGTCGTTGTTGTTGTTGTTGTTGTGAGAATCCTAATGGTGCCGGTTTAACATCCGGTGCACTTGGAAAACCTTGACCACCGGTTTCACCTAATACGGCACGCATTTGTCTAGCATGAATATCGCAATATAATTTATCATTGATATTAAAATAGCCAACATTTTTCAATGAAGTTCCACATGTAGCACAAACAAAACAATCAGCATGTAATGATTTATTATTGATTCTAACAAATACGCCTCTGGTTTGTTTATGGATGAAAATTTGAATTGAATTTATTCATCAGTAAGAAAAATCAAAGCTATAATACATACACAATCAATCGTTCACAATGTGCACAAACATTACGATTTCGTTCATCAATTTGTTTTTGTGGACACGGTCCACTTGGAGCTGTTACATGACGTATTGGACCATCAATAGATGATGGATCATGAAAGCCATTTTTTTCAGGTGAATCTGATAAACCTATTATATTCGGATAAGAAAATTGATTGAAAATTAAATTGATTATATTATTCAAACCTTTAGATTTACGCATCTCTTCTTCTTCTTGAACTAATCGATATACAGCCGAATCTTTATTTACCGGTTGTTCCGGTTTTATGAAATTTATTCTATATGATATCAAAAACAATATTTTGTTTGATGATTTATTTATTCTGGATCAATATTCTGGAACACACTTACCCAGTAGCACCGGTTGCCAATACTTGTGAATGTGCATTCAATGTTTCTTCCAATGCTTTATCAGAATATAAATTGATTGGCGAATTAAATTGTTTATGCACCAATTTTGGCCCATTAAATGGTTGGGCTGTTGAATTGTGGCCACTTCCGATTCCGGCATATTCCTATATATCAATTGATTCAAATTAATGGAACATTAAAAAAAATTATTGATTAAAGAAAGAAAAAAAATACCTCAGGATTTTTAGCCAATGATGTTTTAGTATAAATTTGTGGCTCCATTGATTGTGCTTTATTATTTTGACTGATATCGAATGAACCGACAGGTGTAACTGTTGGTTTCCAAGTGTTCATAGGACCTCTTTGATTATAACAACAACAGCCGAAGCAACACAGCAATATGATAATGATAGGATAAACAGACAATGGTAATAAATCATTTGAAATTTGTCAACTACATTATTATTCATTATATGATATACGGATGTGTGATTTTTGGGGCGGGACAATTATTGGTAGGTGTGTGTGTGTTTGTGTGTGTGTATCTGTTTGTATTTGTTTATAAAAAGGATTATTACATTACATTACCTTTCTAAATACAATTCAAGATAATTGCCAGCATTCAATATTTGATCCTGTGCATCTTTATGACGCATTTGATCACATTCTTTTCCATTTATCTTTAGTATAATATCGCCTAAACATACACCAGATTGTTCAGCTAAACTTCCTTCCGATACCTATTTAGAGAGTTAGTTAATGAAAAACAAGAATCAAATAAGCCACAATAAAACATTAATGATGATGGAGGTCATGGGCGAAAAATTTAGCCAAGAAAAATAAGAAAAAGAATTTGTGTTTTAAATTTCATGATTAAAATGATTAATTTTTTTTCTTTATTTTTTTTTCTATAGAATTTATGTTTTTCCGATGAATTGTAACAAACATTGGTTGTTGATGTTTGTTTGTGTTTGTGCGTGTGTGTGTGTATATATGTTTCTAAATGAAATGCCATCATGGTAAAGAGTTATTTTTGGCCGAAAAGAAAAATTCTTTAACCAAATAGAAAAAAAAACATTCCATTCCATCAGAAATGAAATATATAATGAGAATCTTAGCCAAGAAAAAAAATCACACAGTAAGAATCACAGACATTTATTGGTGCAAGGGCGCCAAAATCAGATTGAGTGTTTCCTATTATTATTTTCCATGATTATGAGAATGAACGAAAAAAAAATTTGGGAAACACTTGTACGATAATGCTGACTAGGCGTGTGTTTAAGCCATCAAACACTAGAATATTCTTTAAATGAATAAAAATGTTGGCAACGAATCCCTTAGAAAAAACAAATAATTTGGACATGTCAAACGCCATCACTGAATTGAATGGATTTGCTCCAAATCTAAAACTATTTAGCTAAAGCTCATCCATTACATTTATCATGGATGAATTTATCATCGAATTTTTTTTCGGGTTGTCTATGCGTTCCATGAAAATTGTTTTTTGATGAACTGTCACAACACACATCGTAATCATATTGAAAGAGTAAAGAAGATAAAATAATACGGAAATAGATAATGAATATTGACAAAAAAAATCTGGCTTCATATAATAAGCTATTCATCGAACAAACGACACTAATATTGATGATGATAATGATAATGGCTAGATGCATCAAAAATAAATAGAGAAAAAGATTGATGTACATGAATCAAACATTGGCATCATTCAAAGAATCATGCCAACATTATGATTTAAAAAAAAATTTGAATAATGTAGTTCACTCTTTCTCTCTCTCTCTAGTTGATGTCGTTTGCCTCATGAATTGCAATTGGCTAGAATTTTATTCATTCCATTGTTTCTTACACAAGTATTATGGCCAAGAATAGGCCTGAATTCGGGTCATCGATCACATACTATTGATAGTAGCAGTAGGATGGTGTGTTGATGATGATGAATATATGTGGCTGGCAATCAACATAGAGATTCGATTGTAAAAAAAAAACATTTTCATCAAAATAAAACATAAAAATGTGTTTAAACAACCGAAAATAACAACAATTTTTATATGTTTTTTTTTCTCTCTCTGTTTCTCTCTATTCATCGTGATGGATATATCACATATTGGAAATTTATAGCAGATCAAAATGGTTTATTTCGTTTGTTTAAATATTGAATATAAGTAAACACAAAAATTTATTCGATTCATTGATAGCCAATTTTGGAGAACAAGAATTCTAGCCTATAATAATGACAAATGTGCTTACCTTGGCCATAGATAATGGCATCTGAAATTCTTGTCCACCTTGAAGACGAAAACCCCATGGTGTTGATTGATCAGATCGCATTAATTTTGCTGTTATAAATGTTCCTGTAGCCATCGTTGTTTGTTTGTCGTATCGTTGCTAATAAATTCTCAGATTTCAAATTGTATTTTTTGTTGTTGTTGTAGATCACTGTAGTAGTGGGCGTATTCCAGGAATAGAATAACTTCAGAATCAATCTATTAATAAATCGATTTATAAATCAACAGACATCGAAGCTAGTGGATTCGTGCGCAACAAACAACAAATTTTCAAATGGAGAATCGTATAGATTGATTGAAATTTTTTTTTTACTAATGGAATAATCAATTATGATTCTCGTATCATTCAATATTCGAATCCGTAGTCACTGTTTATGAATATGAAAATAATGATGATGATGATGATGTTGATGGCAATGAAGATTCGAGACGTTAACGAGACAGAATAAGTTTATCACAGACACACACACACACACACACATGTACACATTCAATTGAAGAAACTGGATCAAATCAAAAAAAATGAACTGATGAACTTTATCAATGTTGCACAATGTAAGCTATAATCAAGAATGGCATCTTGAATAAAACGATTCTACATTCAACGGCATCATCATCATCATCATCATAATGACGTCGACTTCATTATTCATTGTTGATGATTGAAAATCAAGACATCAAACGAAAGAATTTGAAAGAGTTGCAAAAAAAAATTAAAGAATTCGCGAATATTCGCGCATGAATAATGAAGAAATGAACAATCAAGGAATCACCACCACCACCATCATCATCATCCAAATTGTTGCGCTTACACACGATTTCGAACAATAATGTTGACTAAATGTGATAAATATATACGAAGCGACACTGTTGCAAACTTTCAAAAAAAAAAAAAAAAAAAAATGAAAAAAAACCATTCGAATCCTCACATTGCCTCAATCCAACAGATATGAAATGAATAAAAAATTGTAAACCCAAAAAAAGCCTTGTTATATGTTGGATGCTATTGAAGAGAGAGAGAGAGAGAGAACGAACGAAAATGAACAACAACAACAACAACAACAAAAAAGAGGAAACATACAGACACACACGATTACCAGACAATATTTCTGGTTTATAAATTTGAATATATTATGAATCTGATTCGGCGTCATTTAATTCATATACAAAGATTTTTAATGTCGATTAAAATTTTTATTATTATTAATATATATATAGATCCTAATGGCATGATTTCATCGATATCTATGTTGATATTGTTGATTCATTTTGATGAATATATAACTGTAAACTGATTCTTTCTTTTTTTCACTCTTTCTCTCTCTCTATTGAATGAATAATTGCAATTCAATGAGAATATACATGATGCCAATATGGTAATATTTGCACCATGAACCAGATCCATATTCCATCATATAACACACACACAGACACCATTTATAACCATTTGAAAACAATTCAATTCAATTGTTTATTTCAAACTCTTTTTATTTCTTCTTTGGCTGGTTATATATTATTGTGTTTAATGTAAATGTATGTATGTAACTATCGTGGCTTTTCTTTAATTCATTCGATTTTTGTTTTTTTTCGCACATCATTTTTTTTTCTTCTTCTTCCAGATTCACAATTCCGACAATAAAAACAATTTGTTGTTGTTGTTGTCGTCGTTGTTGTTGTTTGATTCTTATCATAGACATGGAAAATGAAGAAAAATCTCAAATATGATGTCAAGGGTGAATGGTGAGATGAGCTAGATGGAATGAACTAGATTTTTTTTTGTTTTGTTTTGAATTTCTAATCTAGTTTCTATAGAAATAAAAAAAACAGATATCTTAAGATTTTGATCATGATCATGATCATCAATGAAACAAGATTCCAATGAAACGTGACATTATCCAATGGATCAACAACAATCCCTTGTAATATATAAAATCTCATTTGATAATTTTTTGAACATTTTTATTTCATTTCATTTTTTTTTTATTATCAACATCAACATCGTTGATTTTTCTTGTTATATTATCAATATAATCATAATCAGAATCGATTGTTAATTTCTTATTTTGTGTGTTGATGATGAATATTGTAGGATAAAGTTGAAATGGGCAAAACAAAAAAAAGGTGGTGGTGGTTGTGATTAATTGTGTGTGTGTGTGTGTATGTGTGGAAAAGATAAGTAGATATTGGATCTAAAATTTTGTTTTTAGTTTAGAATTTTTATGATTAAAAATCCTTTATCAATTCTGTTTGGGCAATATATTGTGTTCCAGGTGGTGTACGATAAGTAATAGGCACATGTGAACTAATCCAACCGGGTGCTGGACTTGATTCACGGCTTGGATTATATGCATAATTTATATCATCATTTTCATCCGGTATAAAACCAGATCTACCGGCTGGTGTTGAATTACTTGGTGGTGGCCAAATACGTGTTGATGATCGTACACGACCATAATTAACGAATGGTGAATTAGGTCGATCACCATAACCAAAATCACGATCAACTGATTGTGCACGACTTGGTGGCCATGCATATTCTTGATTATGTGGTGAATCTAAATAAAAAAAAATTGAATTGAATTATTCAAAAAAAAATCGATTATAATATTGCTTACCTCGACCTTCAACATATGCACCTTTATGTACATTTGGTACTGGTGGTGGCCATACAGGACGAATTTTTCTACGTTCAATACCAGATAATGATGGCCGTAAATTTTTAATTGTTGGCGGCGTTTGATTAATATATGTTTGCATCTGTCGTGTTTGTGATGGTAATAATTGATCAACATTAGGAATATTAACAATAGGTAATGGATCTTTCCAATCACGATCCGAACTAATTGAATTAAATCTTTGACGATGATTGACACCGAAATATTTTTTCTCATTATTCACCGGTTGTATACCATGATTACCAATTGGTACAATTGATTTGACCATTATACGATTTGTATTGGGCAATCCGAATATTTTTTTATTTGGATCAACACGAATAGGATTGTTATTGGAATCATTAAAATCAAAATTACTGCCAATTGTAGGTGTTGATGGTGTTGATTGTGAGACTTGCCGTGATTGTTGTTGCATTGGTTGTTGTTGTTGTTGTGTTTGTTGAGGAAAAGCCGGTGATGATGGTGTTGTCAATGAAATCGAATGATTCAATTGCAATCGATTCGGAGATTTCGATGGCGAACGTGGATTCAGGCCAAAAACACGCACATCTTTTCGTGGTTGTCCTGGTTGTGTGGCTTCTGGACGTAAAAGTTGTTGTTGTTGTTGTTCATCAGATCTAAATATTGTATTGTTGTTGTTTGGTTCAGGACTATGTATTGGTTTGAATTGTCCAATTGAAGAATCAGGTGAACGACTATTAAATGATTGTGGTGAATGAATGGCTAAATAAAATGTATTGTAAATTCGAAAAAGATCATCACAAAATCATCTATTCCATACCTTGGTTTCCATTTTGCATTGTTGGTGGTGCCATCATTTGCATTTGTACCTGTGTTGATCTAATGACATTTTGATTATCTCGTGACATTATTTGATTTGGCTGCTGCTGCTGTTGCTGTTGTAATTGTTGTTGTTGTTGTTGCTGATGTTGTTGTTGTTGGTGTTGATGTGAATAAATAGGTGGTTTAAATGGAACTGGTGGAAATGAGCCGGACGTTCCATATACGGGACATCTGATCTTTCAGAAATTATTTCCGTGTTTCGTTCGATTCGTGGTTCAACATCTCGGCCATCATCACTTTTTAGACAAAAAAAAATCTGTATGATCAAATGATCAAACCAATAACGAAAAAAAATGGCTCACCGAAGAATAAATAGATCAATACAATGTGTACATCGGAGAATAATTTGTTGAACTTCGTCATGTGTTAGGCCACGTAAAGAGATGTTTCCGATACGAACTAATTCATCACCTTCAGAAAGGCCACCCAAATATGCTAAACTATCTGGTGTAACCTAATCAAAAGAGAAAAAATGGACAAATTTAACATCAATTTTTCCAAAAAAAAACAAAAACAAAACATCAACCTACTTTTTGTATCTGAAATGGTTGACCTATTTCAGCACCACCACCTAAACGAAAACCCCATGCTTGGCTTGGATTCTGGCGGCGTAATGTCACCAAAGTTGGTTTTTTAAAAGGTGGCATATTCTTGTTTACACACAAATACACACACACACACACACAACGATTTATGGCTCTCTTCACAAATTAGATTATTGAATCAATCAAATTTGATGAAATTGAGAATATTAAAAAAAAAAATTCACAATAATTAAACCATACATATAATAAATAATAAATTATATGAAAGACAAATTCGTTCGACGTTCAAGTTATTTTGTCTGTCTTGGAAAAGACCTACAGGAAAAGAATCAATATTCTGTATATCGTAAATGGTAAAAATGTTTTCTCCTTTTTCGTATAAATTGCAATAATAATAAAGCCAATCGTTGTTATTGTCGATGATGACGATGATGATGTTGATATTTTATTTTTCACTCAAGTCGAGCAATTCTTTACAGTAGTAGAAGAATTTCAATTTTTAAATTTAGAATCAACAACGATGATGTTGATGTTGATGTTGATGATGATGATGATGATGAAACTGTGTTGACGTGTATGATGATGTTTCTTACATTTGTCACCGACACCGATTTCTTTTTGATTATCATACTTGATTTGAAGAATAAAAAATTTTTCTTACACTTTCGACCGTCATCATCATCATCATCAAATAACCATGATTTGAATTGAAAGAATTTTTTCTCATAACAACTGCCACTACTACTACTACTACTTTTTCAAATTCTTTCAGCTATTATTGTTTTTAATCTTGAAAATATTTTTTTTCCAATTTGTAAATACCGATTCTGATTCTTATAAACATTCTTTTCTTTTCATTGATCTACACATGTAAATTAATATTTTTTTTCAAAAAAAAAAATGTACCGAATCTGGGCAAAAAACAAGTAAGCCTACATACATTACATTTGTAGAAAGAGAATTCTTGAATCAACTGAATAAAGTAGAATGTGAAAACGATTCTAAACGATTCTAATATGTTGTTGTTGTTGTGTTGCCAAATTTGTGGGCAACATCCCTAAACAATTTTTTAACGTTTTTTTTTGATGATGATGATGATTATTAGATGGATCTTTTTTTATTTCAAATATTACCGCTGTGCATACATCTTATTTTGGTTTCCGCACATCGTATTGTCATTTATATTTAAGAAAACAAAAAATCTGTAATTGGCCCAATTCCAGATTTATGGTTTTTTTTTGTTTCATTGATGATGTTGATGTTTATTGAATTCAAATCGATTCCAGATCAGCCAATAAAATTATCGAAGGTCGATTTTTTGTTTAGGAACAAGGTTATAATGATCATGATAATTTTTAATGTTAAAGTCTGGATGGAAAAAAAATATTGGATTTGTGGCTAGTGAAAAATTTTTGAATTTGAAAAAATTTTTCAATTTTGTAACTCGTTCTTATAATAAAAGATGGCAGCACAGATGTTGAATGATTTGAAGTTCTTTTTTTCCAGTTACAGCATTGATGAACGCAAGCCACGTGTTTTCACATATATTGCATATATTTCGCGTCAAGACGAGCATAATTCGCAGGTGATTGATTTTCAATTATTTCGAAAACAATTCAATTTTGATAAATAAAATTCTACTATATATTTCAAAATGGTCACTGCTGAAGCGGAAAAAGTTGACATCACCGATAGTGAAAAGAAAATCATTGATCAAATCGAGGTAATAAATTCATCTATTGTGACTGAATGTATTTTTTTTTGTATTAGAAAAATTAATCTTGATGATTCTTTATTCTTAGTATTATTTTAGTGACATTAATCTGCGTCATGATAAATTTATGAAATATCAATTGAGAGAAAATGATGGCTGGTTTCCATTGGATAAATTGATGACATTCAATAAGTTGAAAACATTGTCTACTGATAAAAATGTCATCATAGATGCATTGAAAAAATCATCAAATGGTCTAATTGAATTGAGTGAATGTGAAACAAAATTGCGAAGAATTAAACCATTACCAGAATATACACCTGAATATTTTAAACAATTGAATCTTCGTACACTACATTTGAAAGGATTTCCTAAAGATTCTACATTTGAACAATTGAAAATTTTTTGCAGCCAATATGGTGAAATTGATTCAATCGAAATGCGTAGACGTGATGGTAATTTTAAAGGCTGTATTATGGCTGTATTTAAGAATCAAGAAATTGCCGATAAAATTCTTGCAACTGATGGTCTTAAATATAATGATATGGAATTATTGAAAGAGAATAAGGAACGATATTTTGAGCGTAAAAAAAATTTTCTCGAATCAATTCGTAATAAAAAAAAGAATAAAAAATCTCATGAAGAAGTAGCAATCAAAACTGAAGGAGCAATCATGAAAATTACTGATTTGTCTGCCGAAACCAAATATATTCAAATTAAAACAGAATTGACTAAACATTCCAAAGTTGCATTCGTAACGGCTATTGGTGAATCACGACAATGTATGGTTCGATTTGATGAAAAAAATGGCGCAATACAAGCATTGAAAGCTTTGCGTGACCAATCTACCAAAAAAGATGAAGATAAAACCAATGATGGCGAAAAAAAAGATGGTGATGATGCTAAAGTTGAGGATAAAAAAGATGGTGATGATTCTAAAGTTGAAGATAAAAAAGATGGTGATGATGCTAAAGTTGAAGATAAAAAAGATGATGACGATGCTAAAGTTGAGGATAAAAAAGAAGTTGGCAATGAAAAGGATTCCAATGTTGAAGAGAAAAATGTAAAGAATGACGATGAAGATTTGACAAACGAATTTATCGTTAAACTTTGTGGACAAAATGTCAAGGTTTCATTAGTTAGCGGTGAAGAGGAGAAAAAGTATTGGGTCGATTTCAACCAAAGCCGACAACAATCCAATATTGGACGATCAAAAAAGAATAAATGGCAAAGTAAGTTAATTTTCTATTTAAAAAAAAATAAATTTCTTATAATCAAATAAAAATTTTTCACAGAAGGTAAAAAACGTCATTTTGACAATAAAGATAACGACAATGGCAATCAAGAGCCAAAGAAAAAGTTGGCAAAAGTGGAAGGATAATAACTAATCCACAACGTCCATACATCATCAAATCTTTTACCAGAATATTTTGTCAATAATTTGAAAATTTAAATGGCACGAAGTCCGAAGACTCTTGTACCGATGATGAAATGAAAAAATAATTGCATGAAAGAATATTTTGTCAACAGAATTTCAAATAATTGTTTCTTTCACTATAATTTCATTCTATATTTAGCATATAATATAACTGCATTATTATTCTAAAATATTTGCAAATAAAGACAAAATACTTCAAGTTTTATTATATGATAGTCATGATTATTTGTTTTTATTATTATTCATTAAGTATGGCTTGAATTTTTGTATATAATGGATAAAATTCAATTGATTTTCGTACATATGTGGTATTCAATGTGGATAGGCCATCAGTAGATATTCGATCTAAAACATTAGCCAATAATTTTTGTCTTTCAACATTTGATTGTCCTTCATGACCATGTTTGATCATCGTACATCGAGCAACATTCTGTGGATATCGTTCAATAAGACCAAAATTATGTTTAATTCGTTGATAGAAATCATCATCTTCGCCGCCCCATCCACTATACAGATTTGAATAACCGTTTACATGACGAAATTGTTCCTTGCTTATTGTAATAACACCACCAAACAATGTTGGATAAATTAGAACGAAACGAAATTTATCCAAATATGAGCACAAATGTTTGGGCAATTTTGTACAGGAATATGTTTGCTCAATATTCAAAGGCAATATATCAACATCATGAAATATGAAACAATCAATTTCATGTTCAAGACCAAGAGATTCTTGAAAACCAATGTTTAATAAATTGGCTCTATTAAATGGTTTATCATCAGCTTGTTCAATAATAAAAATCTGATAATCAATTTGATTCTGTTTGATAAGAAAACTGTGCATATGTTGTAGGAATATTGTTAAATGCTCGGTTCGATTACGAAAAGGCACAATAATTGCAACTCGTTGTTTACGATTCGAATCACAGTGTTTATTATGATATCGGCCACCATAATCAACAGTGGCTAATTGTTCAGAATTGTTAAAATATCCATTAGCTATAAAGATAAAACAGAATGAATGTGACAGAAATATATTAACAATAAATTAACAATCACTGAATCATACCATTTCTATACAAATTAAATTGTTTGTGCGGACATAATAATTTTGGTGGACGAATTTCAATATAACCAAAATGATAAGAATTCGGTAAAGTAAGTGGAAATAAAAAGGCGACTAGAAGTGCAAATATGATGAATTTTTCAATAAAATTTAAACGATCATTCCATTTTCTTAATATTATTCGTAAATTGGTCCATATGGACATTTTATCAGTATATCAAAAAAAAAAAAAAAAATCAAAAACAAATTCCACACTGAAACATTTTCTAAATGGAAAAATTTTCTGAATACAAAATTAATTTGCGAGCATATTATTATTACCATTCATAAATTCAATGATGATGATTGAACTAAACGAATGATTATAACGGATTCAATTAGAATATATAATAATCATTGATTTTTTCAATCGATTTTTTTTTGTTTTGTTTTGTTTTGATATTCTCCTATGATTTTATCATTCCAGAATCATGTTTGTTATAATGTTCAACATTCCATTCGAAACTATATCCAGTTTAAATTCAAACGAACAAACAAAAAAAAATAAATAGTAAAAGAATCCAATAGATTTGACAATCTCATAAATGTTACGAATACACGCGTATGCGTGTTAAAATATTCTTGAATTGGAAAAAAAAAATTTTTCCCTTTTTCTTCTGTAAATATAACTGTCATCATCATCGATAAGAATATGATGATGATGACAGAGACATGGAATTTTCATTCCGAATCATGATGATGATACATGAATCAGCAACAAGAGTATGGCAAAAAAAAAAGAAGTGAGTATATGAATGTGAGGAAAGAAAAAATATGTACTGAACACACACACACATACAAATCGAGTTTGAGAACTGAAATACAAAAAAAAAATACTTTCTATACTGTGGTCTATAATAATGATGATGATGATAATTGTGTCGAAAAAAAACCGATTCAAAAACCAATGGAACCCGAACAAAAAAAAACACACACACACACAAAACGAGAAAATGAGTGAGAGTGACACACATTTAGGTTCGGTACAAAAAAAAATCTTCTGACTCCCAAAACCATACACACACACACACACACACAACATACGGGTGGAATGCTGTTCCATTTACCGCTACTTTTGTTATATACTATTTTTTTCGGATATCCATTTATTCGATCCAACATTATATAAAGTGGAAAGTAAAACTATCTAGAAGAGCATGGCGAATGATCGTCAACCAAACAGCGACAATGATAATGTCGGTCGGTCGGTCGGTTGGTCGGTTGGTTGGTTGGTTGGTTGATGGTTCCAAAATTTGTACCGCTGCCTACCATCATCAATAGTTATGGTTTTTGTTGTTGTTATTATTATTATTATTATTTTTATTGTTGTTCATTGATGATGCGCATTTTTCCAACAGTGGTCCACTGATCCATTAGTTTTGGTTCGTCACCTAATTTCTAAAATGTTCCAAAATATGTATGTGTGAGTATTCTCTCTCATACAAAAAAAAAAATTCAATGTGAATTGTAGTGCGTGTGTGTGTGTATGTATGTATTATATAATCAAGATAATTGTTACAAGTGGAAAAATTTCACAATACTAAGCTACGGGATCATCATCATCATCATAATTATCAATTTTTGATCTCTAAAAAATTCTTAATTTCAATAAATTTCGATTCTATATACGTTTTGTATATTCATCTCTTGTTGTTGTTGTTGTTGTCGCTGTGTTTTTTTCTTTTTCTTAGCTTTAGTTTTTTGCTAAATGCCTTGGTCCATTTGATTGTGATTTATTATCTCTTCTTTTCTCTCTCTCTCTCTCTATATTCATCAAAAAAGTTAACATTCGATTTTGTGGATAAATTTTTTGTTGTTGTTGTTGTTGTTTTGCTACACACACACACACTCCTACACGCTACTACGAAAATAGAACGTGCCCGCGTTGTTTTTAAAATCTGCCATTGTATTCTTCTTCTTGATGAACATAAAGTTTGCTATAGAATCATCAATTCATCAATACAATATTTCGATTTTTTTTTATTGTCCACCGAACCAATAATATAAAAAAAGACATGTAGTGTGTTAACGAAAATTAAAACAAAAACGTGTTATAAAAAAAATTATTAGTTTTCAAAAATTTAGATCACTAAAAATAGTTTGTAAAAAAAAATATCTGCATCGTTACAAACAAAAAAATCTTTAGCCTGATCCGATAATATATTCGCATTTGCATTTGCATAAATCAATCAAATGAATCCATTATCCAAATAGGAGATATTCGTTATCCACACATGGATTGGATTCAAGCGGTATGTTATTTTGTGGAAAAAGTTTTTTTGGCTCACCCATTTATTCTAATTTAAAAAAAGGATTGCAACGATTCAAATTACAGTTTTAGCGAACCATTATCAGATACTGATTATATTGATGAAAAGAATTTGTCCAAACGTGAAGCTGAAAAACAAGCCTTAATACAATTAGAGAAAGCACAAGTAATGTTCAAATATTGAGATTTCTAAAAAAAAACAAATTCAAATATCTAATGTATCAATCAATCTATTCTGTCTGTCTGTTTAGATAAAGCCTGTAGCGTTCGCTGTACGCACCAATGTTTCATTTGATTCAACAATTGAAGATACTTGTCCTGCACCCGGTTATGGCCTTTCATTCAACGCAAATGAATATCTCCATATTAAAGAGGTAAGTTATCGATTAGCATTTTGATTCATTTTGACTGGATCATTTTTTTTATCGAACCATAGAAATACAGTAATGATTGGTGGATTGGCCGTGTGGTCAAAGAAGGAACGAGAATCGGTTTTATACCCAGTCCAGTTAAATTGGAATTATTACGTTCACAGCAACAATCACATCAACATCATCCACACAAAGGTCGTTCATTACTTTTACATCGATTTAATTCTTCATCAAAAATGGATGAACATTCACGATCTTCGGGAGGTTCGACTCCAGGTCTCATAGAATTTAGATTCTTTTTTTCGAAAATGAAAAAAAAAATATTCTTATTGATTGATTTCTAATATTGATGATCTTTTTTTTATGATTTCAATTTTTAGATGACGATTCCAGAGGTAATAAATCAGCTGTTTCAACACCAACAACACGTGAAAGAAGAAAAACTTTTTTCAAAAAGGTTTGTATTCAATTATTAATTGGAAACGGAAATTTTTGACAATTTTTTTTTGGTTTGTTGATAATAGGCCGAAAATATTCCACCTTATGATGTAGTGCCTTCGATGCGTCCAGTTGTATTGATTGGTCCATCGTTAAAAGGCTATGAAGTGACCGATATGATGCAAAAAGCATTATTTGATTTTATTAAACATCGTTTTGAATCACGAATCATTATAACACGTGTGAGTGCCGATATTTCACTTGCCAAACGTCCGTTAGTTAATTCAAATAAAAAAGCATTATTGGATCATGGTCGAATCAATTCAAGAGCATCGACCATATGTATGTGAAACAATAAATAAAATAAAATGTTTTAATTCTTAAACTTTCATTTTATCCTCCGGAAATAGCCGATGTCCAAGCCGAAATAGAGAGGATATTTGAATTAGCTCGAACTATGCAATTAGTTGTACTTGATTGTGATACTATAAACCATCCTTCGCAATTGTTGAAAACTTCATTAGCTCCAATCAATGTTTATTTGAAAATTTCTTCAACCAAGGTATTAAACTTAATTTCATCAGCGAACGTGATCCAATCATTAATAAATTCTCATCATATTCAATGTATGTAGGTCCTACAACGTTTGATTAAATCTCGGGGAAAATCTCAAAGTAGAAGTCTTAATGTACAAATTGTTGCTTCCGAAAAATTAGCTCAATGTCCACCGGTAATAATCTACTGATTCTTTTTCTAAAATTCTAATCATTGTTTATGATTTATTTAGGAAATGTTTGATCTAGTATTAGATGATAATCAATTGGATGATGTTTGTGAACGATTGGCGGAATATCTAGAATCCTATTGGCGTGCCACACATCCACCAATCGTAGCATCATCAGCTTCAACTAAACGTGATACAAGTATAGCAACTACAAGTGGAAAACGATCAATGAAACCCGGTGGAAGTACTAAAAATCAACAACAACAACAACGAGGAAATCATTTAAGTGACAATGTAAATGCTCATCAAACTAATCCGATGAATATTATACCACAAAGATATCCACAAGATGAAACTAATCTAGAAGAAGATATTTTAAATAATCAGATTCCGCCACAACAATCACAACAACAACATTCTCATCATCATACACATCCACAACAACAACAACAAAAACAACAACAGCGTTTCGGTGATCACGCACATGTGATGTATAATAATTATGAACAACAACAACAACAACAACAACAATTATATAATTATGATGATAATATTCAAGATATTGATCCATATAGACAACAACATGGTCATCTATATGATCCAAGTGTTGCTTCAACACATCAAATCATACATTCACGCACATCGCGAGATTATCATCATCCATCGGCATCATCAAATACAACAAGAACATATAATGTTAATGCAACACCACCACATTCATCTCGAACACCATACACGAATTCTTATGGTAATAATCAAACATCAACGAATCCATATTATACAGATGAAGTTTCCGGTTCTAGTCCTCATCATATTGCCAGTTCATCATATCCACCAATTGATCATCAACATCATCCATACAATTATTCATTAGATGCATATGCCGGAATCGGAAATGGTCCCGATGATATTGATCCAAATGGTTCCGGTAATAATATAGTTTTGGATAGCCGTTTAGAAAAAGAATATCGTGATCGTAGTGAATGGCTAGCTAGCGGTGTCGGTGTAATGTCCGGTGCAGCTAATTCTTCGAATTATCGTCGACAACCATTACCACCACAAACATCACAAAGTTATACGGATAAATCAAGTTTTCATCAATACTATAGACCATATTTAAATTACAATCAAGGTGTTTCATATAGTTTTGATGAATCTGATTATAGTGGATTTGGTGGTGGTGGTGGTGGTGTTAGACGGCCAAATAAAAGTGATAATAATGGTCAACAACAACAACAATTATATGGTGGTTATCGTGCAAATACAATCGAATCAATGTCATACGGCAATTCTGGTGGTAATGTTGTCTGTAATAACCGACAATCATCCACAACTGATAATGATACACAAAAAGCAACAGCATCAATGGCCAATTATAATAGCTATCATTATTGATTTGATTCGATAAAATTTTTTGTTTTTTTTTTTTTTTTTTTTTTTTGAATGAATTTTTCTAACAAAAAAAAATTGTTTAAAATGTTATATATACACAAATTTCCCGAAAAAAAATGATTTATTAAAATGCCGCATTCACACCCACACTGACACATCCATCTGATGATACAAGATTTTTTTCCATTTTGTGTTTCCAAAAAGAAAAAACACTCAAAAAAAGAATCTAAATTCTTCCCAATTAATTACCCCCCCCCCACACACACACATTATATATGATCATAATTCTTGTTCAAACGAAAGAAAACAAAACAAAACAAAACAAAAAAAATTCAATCAATTTCTCTCTTCCCCTTTTATGTTGTTTATTATGTTTATCGCTTGTTTTTTTGTGTTTTCCCAAATGTGCATATTATATATTGTTGATAATTAATAAATGTCTTTTCTTTGCGGTTTTTTTTTTAGATTGAACAAACGATTGTGATCGTACAAATATAAATATTCACAACACACAAAAAAAAAATAGACCGCCCATCCAAAATCATTCCTAGGCACATCCACCCACCCACTGCATTCATCATTTTCTCTCTCTCTCTCTCTCTCTTGCCATCATCCATTAATTCATCCAATATTCTGGTCCACCATTGACATTTGTGAGAAAAAAAAACAAATTTAAAAAAAAATTATTTATTAAATTGATTGATTGATTGATTGATTTAAAATCAATCATGACAATGTTATTGTTGACATTTCATATTCAACATTTTATTGATATATATAATGATTTAATACTGAGCAATTGAAAATGATAATAATAAATTCTATATATACAAAAAAAGTGACTAAATGACTTGAGATTTTAATTAATTAACAATTCTATAGAATAATAATTCTGTTGTTTGTATTTGGTCGATTGATTGGAATTGATTTTGGTTTTGTTGCTGATTCTTATTTTTTTCCTCACCAAAAAAAAATTCGTGATGGCGATTTTCTTTATTGTCTTTTTTTCCGTTTCTCAAATTCCGACCGTGGACATTCTCGAATCTCATTTTATCATTCTTCATACTCAACATTCACAATTGAATTTATGACAAAAAATTGGATTTGAATTCAATTTATTATTTATACATTCAATTTAAAAATGTTTACAAATAAAATTTGAATTTTTTTCTTCCATCATGAAATCATGTAATTCTATTATGATGACGATGATATTTATGTGGTGACATTTGTAAGATTTGATTTCTCCTTCCTTTTTTTTCATATGGATGATGATTGTGAAAACTTGTGTCCAGGCAGAAAAAAAAATCATTCACATGGCTAAAAGAAGGAAATCAATAGATTGATAGTTTGATTTTCTGATTTTTTTTTTTTTTTTTTTGAATTATTATAATGATTTCAACAACAGCAACAACAACAGAAAATTTTTTTTTCAAATTCCCATGAAATTTAAATCTTGGTGATGATGTAATACAAATAATAAAAATTCATTATGAATTCCATTGTGTGATTCAACAAGCTCGATGATGATCGGCATATAAATTTTATTTTTTTTTTTTTTTTTTTTGGAAACATTATCATAAATCACATCCAAGTAATACAAATCAAATGGATTTTTTTTTCGCAACCCAATCTATTTATTTACGAAACTTGTTGTTCAAATTACAAATTTCAAATTCCAATTTTGAATGAATCAATGAATGAATATTGTGATTTATTCATTCAGTAAGTTAGAAGGAATTTATTATTTCAGGTTTTGATATCCACACAAATGCTATTGTGAAAAAAAAACCGTTACACTTGGTTTGTTTTTCTGGGCAAATAGAGTGTTAATAGTTATCAACAACAACAACAACAACAACAACAACAACTACAACAACAACAACAACAACAGCAGTATTGTTATTATTACTACGATCTTCATCATTTTTTTCAACATTATGACGTCAAATAGTGACAATGGTATTGTTATGTTGTTGATGATTATGATGGCCAATTATTATTATGCATAATTTGACGAATATATTTCTCTTTATGTTCAAAGACCAAAATCCATCTTTCTTTCTTTCTTTTCTTTTCTCTCTTTCTTTCTCTTGGTTGATTTTTTCTTTTTTACATATCTGGATTGCTGAAAAGAAGAAAAGTTGTTTCTTTTTTGTTGTTGTTGTTGTTGTTATTGTCGTTCAAAATAAATAACAACAACATGTTCCGCTCTTATGAATCCAGGATGGTTTTTGTTTGAATTTTGATCAGTTTTGGTCAATATATTTTATATATTTCTTTGGGTTGCATAATACAAGCAAATGACGAAAAAAAAAATACTGAACTGGAAAAAAAAGGTATCGTGGTTGAAAGATCCAGAAACTAACCAAACAAAAAAACGGATGAGAGAGAGAGAAAAGAAAAGAGAAAATGGGCGAAAGAAATAATGAATGAAAAGTAAGAAATGGAAACACGATCATCATAATCTTTCATGTGTAACGACATTCGATTTGTTTTTTTTTGTACATAAAATATGAATTCATGAATCGTTTATTGTCTTATTGCTGTTTTTATTATTATTTTGAATCTTTTGGTGAAACCAATTTTTTCTTTGAGTCAAATAACACTTTTTCTTGTTTCATTAATAATTGTTAATAGTTCAAACGATTTATAAATAGCTCATTGATAAGTGATGATTCATAGACAGCGTAATTCATCATCATTGAATTTAATTGTGATCATCATGAATTCATTGTTATGGTCTTAGTTTTTTTTATAATAATGAAATATGTCACCACCACCAACAACAACAACAACAACAACAAACGATCATTCAACAATCGAACGTTCACGTCGTAATCGAAATCGTTCGAAAAAAAATGGCATCAACATTAATAATGTTAGTAATGGTCATATTTATACGGTAACACCGATTCCACCAACATCATCATCATCATCATCATTTTTGATGATTAATTCACAACCGATACCACCTCCACATATTCATCATCTTCAACAACAACAATATCAATCTACAGATTTGACAGGAACGATGACGCCCATGTTTCAACAACAACAACAACAACAGCAGCCAACGATACAACAACAACAGCAATCAATTGATATGAATAGTATAATAACGGTTGGTGATCCAAATAATAGTTTAATCATCCCACAACAGCAACAACAACAACAATCGTTACAGGATTTTAATCCCATCGAATTCATTGAACAACATGGACACATACGTTGGCCTAAGAATGAATTCTGTACACCATGTAATTGTATGTGTTTTTTCATTGCATTCATCTTTCTTGTTACGGCATTAATGTCTGGAATCTATTATAATCGTAAGTTTAATTAAATCATAAGATTTAGAAAATTCATTTTAGGTCCAAATATTTTATGATTTACTTTGTTCCTTATTTTTTTTGTTGTTTTGTTCTTGATAATATAGTGAACTTTTTCGATGGCAAACATTTAAGAGGTTTGTATGAGAGAATTAATTATGATTATTATTATTATAACAATGAAAACATTTCTTTTTTTTTTTTTTTTTTTTTTTTTTTTTTGGTTAGAACGTGTATTTAAAGCAAAATTTGTTGTACGTAATCAGGATTTTCTTCAAAACGAACTGGAAAATGTTGATTCAAATGAATTTCGTCAATTCTCCAATATGTTACGGAAACGAATCGATAGTTTATTTCAACAAAGTATGATTAGTGGATCTTTTGTAAAGACTGAAATAATTGCATTTGAACGAAAACGGAATTCACCATCCGAAACAATTATACATTTAAATGTACATGTTGCTTCCGATAAATCTTCAAATGTTGAAACATCGGATATTTATTTAATACTTGCTGAAGAAATTATCAATAATCGTTTGAAGATTTTTGACAATTTAATGGTCGATCATAATTCGATTGATGTTCAAGAACGACGTTGGCATCCATTTCATCGGATTGGTGGATCCAACATCGTAGGTGTTGGTGGTGTTGGTGGCGGTGGTGCTGAAAAATATTCAATGGATTTATCGGCTTCTGTTTCAGGAAATCCATGGCATCATAAATCAATGTTTCCTGGTATGCTTGAAGGTCTACAAATGGAACCAACACCACCACCACGTAAATGTGGCCGTATCAATCTTCAATATTGTCGTTTTTTGCCATATAATCAAACATCATATCCAAATTTTTTCCATCATTGGAATCTTAGTTCAATTGAAGAAGAATTTATACAATTCAAAGAATTGATCGATTCAGAATGTTATTCATTGTCGAAACAATTTCTATGTAATCTATTACAACCAGAATGTCAAAATAATAATGAAGATATAATTATATTACCATGTAGAAATTTTTGTCAAGAATTCTTTGATTCTTGTCACAGATGGTTACCAGAAAAATTGATGAAAAAAATTTCATGTTCTACATTTCCTGCTGCTGCTGTTGTTGTTGACGATGATGAAGAAAGACAAAATGATTTTGGTATATGGAATCAACAACGTCGTCAACGTAGAAAAATATGTCATAATAAACCGGATTGTGCTACACAGCTTCGTTTACAATCACAACATTATAAAATCTGTGATGGTATATTCGATTGTTTAGATGAAACGGATGAATCAAATTGTACATATTGTTCCATTAGTAATGGTGGTGGTGGTGGTGGTAGTAGTACAGCCCATTTCCATTGTGGTGATCGACAATGTATATTATTGAATCAAACCTGTGACAATATAAGAGATTGTAGAAATGGTGCCGATGAAATTAATTGTCTTCGATTAATGGTTATGGTACCGCCAAAATTATCTCATACAACAACAACAACAACAACAACAACGACAACAACCAGAACAAAATTGATTAAAATGACAACATTGTCCATAATGAATGAAGGATATTTGGACGCCATAACGAGGGGTAAACATTCATTGGTATGCAATGATCATTCATCAACATATAATACGAATCAAACACAAAATAACAATGGTGCCAATGGTGGTTATTATAATTATGATAATCATACACCAATATTGGGACATAATATTTGTGAGGAAAATTATTTTGAGTAAGTTTCCAACCTCCACCCCAAATCCGAAAATAACCTGATAATATTTTCGATTTTTTTGTTGTTGTTTTGTTTTGTTTGAAAGAAAATTAATACAAATTGAGAGCAGATATTTCGCTTCCGGTATTGTTTCAGATGCATCATCAATTGGTTTCACGCGATTCGTTCCAGGAACAACATTACCATCACCGTAAGTTAGTTGATTATGGCACATATTATTTGGTTTTTATTTTTATTTTTTTTTCTCCATTTTTCATACATCCAATTTCATCATATATGACATTCATTGGTCGACGAAATAAAAAAAAAAGTTATCCAATACAATGTAAAAGTAAACAAGTTTATTATATGCAATGTTCGGATATAAAATGTGGCATCAATCATATACCAATGGATTCTTTAATATTCGATGAAGATGTTGCTATTATTGGTGGAACTACTATTAATAATGATTATGATAATAATAATAATGATGATGATGATGGACAAAAATCCTATCCAGGATATTGGCCTTGGTATGCTAAAATCAACATTAATGGACATTATTATTGTGATGGTACATTGATCACATTGGATACGATCATTGCACAAACAACATGTTTCAATGTTGGACAAATTGATCCAAAATCAATGATGGCCAATAATAATAATATAACTGTAATACTTGGTTCTGTTCGTCTAAGTAAAGATAATATCGAGTCAAATGAATTTCGTGTTGGTTCAATTAAACAACAAATCATTGATGATCCAAAAAGAAAACAACAACAACAACAGCGACAACGATTAACATTATTGAAATTAGAACAACGTATACAGACGGATAAATTGAATCTAATCAGACCGATTTGTTCACCAAAACAATCGACTACTACTACTACTACTACTAGTACAAGTAGTTGGACTAGTTCACATAAATGTGTCATTGTTAATTTAAATTATGAACAAGATATGTTAAATCATCGACCCGTTAAGATTATAAATGTGGAACAATGTCGACGGCATTTAACAATCCCATCATTTAATCATAACATTAATAATCATTATCAAGTTCGTTTAAACGAATCCATACAATTATTATCAAACCATTCTCAATATTCATCATCAACAATTTCAATGAATTTTGAGAATGAAATAAATTATGATGATAAACTATGCGTCAAATTGCGGCAGAAAAAACGACGACAACGACAACAACAACAACAACAACAATCATCATTGAATAGTAATTCTCATTTTAATAATAATAATGATGAAAATTTTATGCTGATGAATATAGAATTACAACAACAACAACAACAGAATTTTCCAAATCATCATGGTCGTCATTTATATTGTTTGACTAAACAGCAATGGAATCTATTGGCATTTGAATATTATACAATTCAGTCATCATCATTGTTGTCGGAACAACGAACAAATGAATATGAAAATTTAATATTATTCCAAATAATACCAATCAGAATAGTATAATATGAGTTTTCATTCTGTTGATGACACTTTTTTTTTGAATCTACGAATATATGTTACACACACACCATTCAACATCAACGAAATGTTGTTTGTTTGTTTGTTATTTTTTTTTTACTCATTTTTTTTATCTGGTTGCCAAATTAATAATAAAATAATTAATATCATTAATTATTTTTGTTTTTCTCAATGCTGCCGATGATGATGATGATAAAGTCGTCATTTTTTTATAGCTGAAATTTGGATAAAATCTTTATCTTTAAATGAAATGTATGTATTGAGTAAATTGGATTATATATAATCGTTATTATTCTTTTTCAAACACAGAGAAACACCATTCGAAGTAGAAATAGATTCGAATGATTTCATTTATAAATACGGCGGTAATGCCAAACATAAAGTTTTTGGTGATGATCAAGTTATAATAATAATAATAATAATAAGAACAAAAATGGAATGAAAATATTGAAAAAAAACGAATAGCCGGATAAAAATCGAATAAAAACTTTGATCAACTTGGTTATGATGATGATGATGATGATTATTGAGAAAGTTGATGGCCTAAATAACAGAAATAAAAACTTTTACATCATCATCATATATATATATATATAAAAACCAAATGAAGAAGAGAGAAAAAAAAATGGCCAAAAAAAATTTTTTTTTTTCCAGCCAATTCACACACACAACTATTGTTGTTGAGAATTCATTTTTACATCATCTTCATCATCATCATGATTATAATAATAAACTCTCTAGAACTTTTACATGGAATTTTTTTCTATTCTGGATAAAAATTAACCAAAAAAAAAAAAGAAAACCTTTCGTTTTATTTCACAGAGGATTCTATTTTTATTTTCGAAAAAAATTCTATTTCCATGACCGTTTCGTTTATTGACAAAAACAACAACAACAAACAAAAAAAAATGAAAACACAAGTGAGCTCAAACACACACACACACACACTCAAGAATCCAAATACAAATACAAACAACAAGATGATTTCTTGGGGTCACATGAATGATGATTGTTACAAAAACATTTGTTGTTATTCAATTTTGTCGTAGAATAGAAATGGTAAACATAAAAACAAACAAACAATAACAACAAAGTCAATGTATGTGTGTGTGTGTGACTGAATGATGATGATGATGATGATGATAAACAACAACAATTTTGGAATTTAACAACTCATGATGACTTTGCGATTGAAAATGATTCAATTCTAAGGAATTGGTGTGTTCCAGAATTTTTTCATTTATCCAACGAAATGATGAGATAATTGATCTAAACGCAACACACACACACACACAAACACACAAACCACCTCCCACACATACACACACATCATGGATGACAAAATTTTTCTTACGAATAAATTGCTTAAAGAAAAAACCGAAAGAGTGAAAAATTCATTTTCTTAAATTTTGCATATTTGCATTCAAATGAAAAGGTTGCAAAAATTTGCATTTTTTTAAACAAAAAAAAAACAAAACAAAAAAGTTGGTTTTGTCTAAATTTGCTGTAAAATCACGTATATGATGAAAGTTAAGAAAACAAACATTTTTTTTACACTGTTTTGTTCCATAAATGTTCCAGAAAATTTAAAACACCACGATACACGCACACCAAACACATTTGGAGAAAAAATATTGTCTACTGTAAAGAAAACTATAACAAAAATGACGAAAAACAAAATCTGACTTTTATTGATAAAAATGAAACACGTCTATGTGTTAGTGCGTTTAGGGTTTGGTGGTGAACCAAAAAAAAAAAAAAAAAAAAATAGAGAAAAAAAATTCATCAACCCATATACCCATATGGTCTGTGTTCAGTGTGTGTGTAAAAAATGATCCAAGTATCCAAATTCTTAATATTATTACATTGCTACGAAATCATCAGCTAAAGTCGGTCATGTTGAGTAATCGAGAAACAAAACAAAACAAAAAACAATATATATGGTTCCAGATATAAATTCTATAATTCACCCATTTTGCAGAATCTGTTGTCATCAAGTTGTGTTTGTTGTTATTGTATGAAGTTTTTTTTTTTGAATTTTTCTTATGAAACGACAAACCCAGATCATCAACAACATCATCATTATAAACGTAATATGTGTTCAACAAACAGTGAAATGAAATGAAAATGTTAACGAAAAATCAGAAAAAATTTGGATTTTTTCATTCATTTTTCCTCGCTTTCAGTTCTCTCATAGATAGATAGATTCCGTTTATCGATGTCATTATCGTTGATTTTTGTTGTATATAGTTTTACAATCAATTTTGTTTGATTGATTGTAATTACCTGAATGAATTTTTGAATATTCTGGAATCAATCATTTTATATTCTGCTGTTTATGATTAACGATGCATGACTAAACAATGGAGCATTAATATTCATATAATGGATCTGAAATTGATTTGAAGACAATCGACTTATTTACTAAATACATGCGATGTGTAACGCAAATGGCCACTGTGTAATGGTTAATGCATTTGGAAGATCACAAATTTTTTTTTCTTTCTCCTTTGACAAACAACATGTTCCAGAAGTAAACAAAAATCCCTCAATAAAAACCATAATCATATTTTGAAAAATTTCTTACGGTAGTAGGAAAACAAAATTGCGAATAAATATTCATTCATATTGAATAATAAGATTTGGTTCGATGAAAAAAAAAAAAAAAATTTTCATGTTTCATTTACGAACGGTGGAAAATGTTTCGTTTGGATTCCAAAAATAGAAATATTTTAAATGAAAATGGAAAATTCTAGCATTATGTTAAACTTTATTTTTAACATTTTTTTTCCCGGTGATTCGTGATTCTATACTTGAATACAAATATATCCGAGAAAAAAAAACTGAGGCCGGAAATTCAAACATTTATTCTATAAATTCAAATAAAACGCCCATTAATTCTTATTCACAATGTTAACAAAAAAAAAATGTCGAATGTGACAATGAAAAATGAATATAAAAAAAGATATAGAATAAATTTCATGCTGAGAATATATTTGATTTCAATGATCATTTGATTCAATAATGCCTGTCTGTGTTTGTAATAATAAATTCAATATAAATGAATGAAAATCATTTTTTTTTTGTGTGTGTGTGTGTGTGTACATATTCTCTGTGTTTACAGAATATTTTTGATGCGTTTGCATCATATGATAATGATGATGATGATGATGATGTGCAACATTAACGAAAAAAAAAATGAATCTGCCAATCATGACATCAATATTTATAATTCTCATCATCATCATCATCAAACATTTCATCACAATTCTTCTTTCATGAAAATATCTGTATTGTAAACATTCAATAATACTGTATACAGTATAAACAATATAATAATTTCTAAATATTACGAATTTTCAATTCGTTTTTTTCCATCATCATCATCAACATTGAGATCATTGATCAATATTAACATTGGTGGATAGAAAACAAAAAAATCGGTGATCATTCTGTCGATCATCATCATCATCATCATCGTTATTATTATAATTCGAAATTATTAGAATATGAGTTTTTTCTTTTTCAACATCATCATCATCATTCTGTCCTGAATTTCATTTCCATCATTTCCCTCGAACGGAATATTCCTGATTCAATAATCATGTATTTGCTGATGATATAGTCGAATTATCACATATTAATAGTATAATGATATATTAAATGATTATTATTTGCTCTTTGAAATGTTCTTTATTATTATTATTATTATTTGGTACTCGAAATTTTTTTTTGCCCAGATTTTATCATCATCAACAAAATTGATAATAATGTATGTGCTACGAAATCAAGTGGATGATTTCAGTGATTATGACGAAGATGATGATGATGGATTCGAATAGGAAATTTTTTCAAGTATTCTGTTCATCAATAATTGAGGTCATATATCATATCACATGTGGATTCTGATTCAGAATCGAAATCATTGATAATGAAAATGATAATGACACATATTTTGTGAAAGTTTTCAAATGAATTTCATCAAATATTTTGCCAAAAACAAAATTCCTTTAACCAGATCTATACACCGACATTATGAGGTTTGCTTACACACACACACACACACACAAACGAACGTTGGATTCAAAAGAATCGTAATCGTTAGCCTTTTTCAATTGTTATTTCATCCATTTATTCTTGTTTCGAAATAAAAGTCAGCAAAAATAAAAACGAAAAAAAAATCAATCGAATCTTTGCATCGATTGTTGTTACGATATTATTGCCTTATTTACCAGACACACACACTTTTTTTGTTTTTGTTTTCCATTTCAATTTTCTTCATAACATCATCAGCATCTTTTTTTTCTTTCTTTCTTATTTCTTACTTTTTTTCTGCTCAATTTTCTTTCATTTGTGTGCTAAATTGTTCATGTATTATACTGAATTGCTGTTGCTTGGTCATTGTTTGTAGATTGGGCGGTGAGTCTTATTAAAGGAAAAAATTTTCTCGATTGTTGTTGTTGTTGTTGTTGTGTGGCCACACACACTGAACAATAAGTAAAACAAGAAAGGGAAAAAATAACGAATTTAGCCAATCATTTTTATATATAAATGTCGGCGGTCCAAGTAAATATCAATCAACCATTTCAATAATTCTTTCGTTCATTTTTTACATTTGTTTTACCCAGATGAAACCATCACTGTTTCTAGTAATGAAGCCCGTTTTTTTTTAGTTGGTTGGTCGGTCGGTCGGTTGTTCCTCGATTCATTTGATACACACACACACACACAAACATTCGTCAAGTAAAAGAAATATGAACGTTCCAACATTATGTGTCCGTATGTTCATAACTCTCTATTAGATTGTGCCGGCCATTTTGCAAACACAAATAATGTGAAAACAAAACAAAAAAAAGGCGAATAGAACCCATAATTGAATGAACCGATGACGATATCAATTTCATATTTTTTTTTTCGTTTTCATCATTTCTTCATCTTTTTTTTTGTTTTTCTCATTTATTCACCGTGGTGCAGCGCGGTATATTTTTCTTTACTCAGATGTTTTTTTGTTGTTGTTGTTGAAATTATTTTTTATTTATGGCTTTGGCATTTTTTTTCTATTAAATGTAATGAAATAGCAAAAAAAAAACAATCAAACAAACATTCTCTCGAAATTTGAGCCATAGTTTTAATTTCTTTTCTCGTTTTCTTCGTCTTATTTTTTTTTTCTTTCAAGTTCAAATGATAATGATATATATAATATTTAATTCATTTAGCCAATGTAATACTATAAATCAAAAAAAAAGGAATAGAAAACCGAAAAGAAGAAGAAAAAAGAATCTTTCCAAAGAAACTGGAAAAAAATGATAAAAATCCATTGATTGTCTAAATAAAATGATGGCTTCACAGCAGCAATGACACAAAAAAGAGATTAGAACTATAAGAATTGAATGAGAGAGAGAGAGAGAGAAAGAGAGAAAAGCCAATTTGTCTTCGATCTACGAACTGAACATATTATAACATGAATAATAAATTCTTTGTGTTCCGATGAACGTTGTTCACTGTCTGTATATTGTAGGGTTCAGGTTCCGTAAAAAAAAATAAAGAATGTGTCTCTGTGTGTTTAGTGATCAATAATGATGGACAAAAAAAATAAGAAGAAATGGTCTCGAAAAATATGATGAATTCAGTATATCTACGATATATTTGAACTCATCATCATCATCATCATCATTTGTTTTCATGAAAAAGAAAAGAAAAAAAAGGATAATAAAGATGTTCGATTCACAACCGATTCGCTGATTCGATAAGTTTTTCTACATCATCATTATTATGACCAGTTTTTTCTTTAGTTGAGTTGATTAGAGTTTTTTTTTCTTGTTGCTCTAAATCATTTTCTTTTGTTTTTTTTTCAATTATATTCCAACAAAAAACGATAAATTCGACGAATTGTTTTTTTTCGGGGATTGTCATGGATTGTGGATCAAAACAAATTCTGTTCGATGAAACAAAAAAACACATGACATTAATGATTGAAATTCTTCAATGTCATTATGAAAATGTGTGTGTGTGTGTATCGTATCTGATAATCATTTTGGGAAGAAGAAAACATTATCGGATATATGAAATGAACAGAGAAAAAAAAATTCATCGAATCAGGCGAAAACAACTAGCTAATCAAATGAGTGAATAACTGGAAGAAAAGAAAAAACGACAATAATAAAATCATAGAATCATAATTTTTAAACACGAAAAGAATGAAATACGATTCGATTTAATTTTGTTTTTCATATTGTTTGAATTTTTTTTTTGTTTTGTTTCTTCACTCCGTTTCATTGTAAATCCCTTAAGAATTTGGTTCATTTTGATTCTTCACTTTTTTTTCTTGCTGTTGTTGTTGTTATGTTACAATGAATTTTGATTTGTAAGCTTTTTTTCTATTTCCGATTAAAAAAAAAATCAATCTTTTTTCTAATCATTTGCAAATGGTCTTTGTTTTTTGTTTTTAATTACAATTTGGATTCTTAAACTGTTTTTTCACAGTGTCACAACATCCACCATTTATCCAACAAACACACACACAACACGTGTTTCTTCATTATTAAAGTTCCTGCTTTATATATGACCTTTTTGGAATGAAATTTAAGAAAAAACAAATTCTTAGGGATTCTCATCTGTGTAAAGCATATATATTGATGTATTTTTTTCACGATAAACTTTTGAAAGTAAATTTTGTTTCCGATGTCGTTCAGAATCATAATCATAATCATCATCATCATCATATCTCTAGGGAAATTTTCTGTGAAAAAAAAATTTCAAACGAATATCAAGAATTTTTTTTTCGTTATCAGAAAATATTATTCTATGATCATCATCATCATGGGATGGTGACAAACACACACATACACACTAAAGACTACTTTGACAGAAAAAAAAGTTTTTTGTTTCTAAAATTTTAAAGATCCAGGTTCACAATTTTTTTTGTCGACTTGAAATTCCAATTCAGAAAATTTGAAAAAAAACCATCAACATGTCTTTCAGGGTGAGATTTTTCTGATTTACCAGAATATTTAAAATCAAAAATATCGATTGATTTGGGTGACAAAAAAATTTTTTTTTCTGTTTTTCCTCGGTTTCAATTTTCAATTATAAATTTTGAATTATTTTAAAATTTTTAAATTGTTTTCAAATACCAGAAAAAAAACGATACAAATACAGTTATTCTTGTCAGATTCTGAATGACTGATTCTGAATTGTTCGAGCATACACACACACACACATCGAGAACAACCGAAGGAAAAAAACCGGACAAACAATTCGTATGACAAAGTGGACAACAACAACAACAACAACAACAACAACATTACATTAACGGAAAAAGAAATGAAGCCAAAAGAAACTATTAGAAAAAAAAGAAAAGAAAAACATTTTGTTCAAAATGGATCAGAAAGAAAGAAAAAATTTCCCGCTACCATTTGTGTGTGTGTGTACGTGTATGCAAATACTTTTTTTTGTGATTCGGTCCAATTCATTCAAGAATCAAATGGTGAAAACAATTTTTTTTCTTCTTATTCTTGTTCATTTTTTTTGTTTCCATTTTGAATTCGTTTCAAAATACAAATATTCACCATTTTCATACTTACCAACGTGTTGTTGATGTCCAGATTATTTGTAGTGTCTGGACAAACAAAAAAAAAAACTTGCGCCCATCACCACTACCATCACATCATTATTAATGGCTTTTATTATAAGTACAAGTAGCACACACACACACCCAAATATTGAAACATCTTTCTTACATTTCTTACATCATCTAAAAGGGGTGTACCCTCACTTGTCTTTATTCTTATTTCACCAAATGTTCTATTTATCTAATGTTGGTTTTTTGAGGAAGGGGATCTCCACCATCATGGTGACCACTCATTCTATACTACAATGTAGAAATTCACATATCATACATACACACACAATAATGTTCCATTATCAATTCTATATATAGAATCTAACAATCAAAAACTATGACTGTTAGGTACGCCAATTTCATTATATTACTTTGGAATGTATTTGGCGCCCAAAAAAAACAACAACAACAACAATAACAAACGACGATGTGTATATATGTGTCAAATAGTACCATGATCCATTTAATAATGATGGTTATTTCTATATAGAAATAATAAATGGAAAACAAAACAAAACAAAAAAAATCCAATCCAATGATTTAAAATGGGGAAAACAAAAGTAAATGAGATGTCGGTAGAAGTGGTATGGTTGAAACACTGATTCATTAGAGAGAGAGAGAGAAAGAGAGACTGAGAGTAAAAGAATTTTTAAAAAGAGAAAAAAAATCCCAAAAAAAAATCGAGGTGGTGGTTGATAATAAAAATGATAACGGCACATATACATTTGCACTTACAGCAAACAAACATACACATTCACATTCTGTTAACCGTTGCGTTTAAGCTATTATTCTTGTTTTGAAGAATAACAACAACAACAACAACAAATTGGGCGTGCGCCATTCATATATTGTCTCAAAACCAAAAAAAACAATTCACCAGTACCAGAATACGGACTGATACCAAGTTGGTTAGCAAGAGAGTGCGAATCTCAGTGGAAAAAAAAACCTTGTATTCGTGTAAGCCAAATCGAGCCGAACATTTTGCCGATTCACATCATACACACAGAATTACATTAGCCATGACATCGACCCAAACATCATCACCATCCGTTTTATGGATCCATGCGTGTGTGTATTTTAAATGATTCTACACAGAAGTAGAAAATGAAAATCATTTCAACAACAACAAATTCTTTTCTTCCTCTCTCTCTTATATATCATCTTTATCCTACTTCTACATTTTTTTCAGGGTCTATTATTTATTTTTGATAGAATTTGAGGTTCCCACAAACAAAAAAAAAGCCAAAGTTTGATATCAAATACCGACTAATTTTGATGCTACTGCCCATATATATGTTTTGAATAGTTACTACTCTTCATCTATTAGTATTCTGTTCGGAATACAGCCGACAACAACGACGACGACGACGACGACGACAAAGATCAACTTCCAAGTTCCAGAAATGATCCAGTAAAATAGTCTCTCTCTGCGTGTGTGTGTGTGCGTGTGTGTTTTTATTTGTTCGACAGAGCGAAAGATTGATAGAGAGAGAGAGAGAGAAAAAAAAAGTCAAAGCCAACGAAAATGATTTCAAACTGATTTTTTTTTCTTCATTTTATTTCACCGAAATTATCTTACAGTTTTTTTTTGGATGTTTTTTTGTTTTCATTTGATCAATAACAAAACAATTGTGTTGTTCGATATTTGATCGGTTAAACATTACAGCACAGAACCAACGGTAGCGGTATCAAGTTCTCAAGTCAACAGAAAAAAAAGATCAGAATATTTTTTTTTCTCAATTCAATAGAACAAATGGCCATTATATCATTAACATGAACAACAACAATTCCGATGAAGAAGAAGAAGAAGAGGAAGAGAATAAAGAAAAAACGAATAAGAAATCATTATGTTCATTATTCTGTTCTTCTTCATTATGTTTGTTTCTACAGTTCATTTGTTTTTATTTTTATTATTATTATTTCTCGGCTGCTGCTGCTGCTGTTGAAATATAATTCATTTAAAATTTATTGTGTGTAAGTGTGTGCCAGTTTTCAATTTATTTTACAATTGATCACGATAATAATGAGAAACACCTTTTTTTCTATAATAATTGTTTTTATGAACACAATAAAAAAAAAATATGAAAGAAAAACAGCAACAGAAGAAAAAAAAAAGAATTGACAAATCAATTCAATCGACAAATTCGTTTCTTCACCACAGACCATAAACAACTGTGTGATTTAATGGAATTTTTTTTTTGCTTCTTATTCCACTGAAATCATGAATTTTTGAATTTGTTCCTTTTTTTTCTCTCACTGTGAAAGAATTACGATCATTCAACATTAATGTCCGATCGACCGAAAATTTTTTTTTTTTTGTTCACTCACTCTCACTTTTTGTCTTCATCTTCAACTTCCTTATACATCTGAATCTGTTCAATCAACCGGATATAATTCAAGCAAAGAAAAAGAAGAAGAATTCATGGAAAAAAAACCAACTTAAAAAGAACACATCATTCTATCGTTCATTTTTTTTCCATTCTTTTTTATATTCTGCTGTTGTTTAGAGCTTTTTGTTTGTTGTTTTTTTGTCATTCGCATGTTTCAAACAACAACAACAACAGTAAACAGAATTCTGTGTGTGTATTCTATATCATCCTACAACCCTTCTACAATATTGTAAATGTGTTTTAATGAATTCAATAGTGATGGTTGTGCTGATGATGATGATGATGATGAATTCTGTGGATTTGAATAGAATTTATTTTCTTGATTGTTGTCGTAGTTGTTTTTTTCCATTTTGATTTTCTCGCTATACGAATCGAACGGATATCGATATAATGAAATGTGTGAAATGAATTTATATATAACAGCACAGCCAATCAACAATATAATATGTGCATATAAAAATAGAATGAATCCCAATGACGATGACAACAGTGATTAGAATGTCAACAAAAACAACAACAACAACAACAACGACAACAACAACAACGAAATATTTTCTTAAGGCGACATGGCAAATGAAAAGTGTCGAAAAAATCCCTATATTTCATTTGTTATTGGTTTGAATAAAAAAATCTGAAAATACAAAACGAATCAATTTGGACTCTGTTTGATGTGGTTTTCTAATTCGATCATTCAATTATTCATTGTGAGATTCTGTTTCGATGACCATCTATCTTTTTTTTTTTTTTTTTTTTGGTCACACGGGATTTAGATTCTGTGGTTTTCCATGATTATTGCTATAAAAATTTATCGTGGATCTTTTTTTTCTATTTTAATGATTAAAAAACAGCAGCAGCCATGGATCAACTAAGATGTGTGCATGTGTCGTGATCCAAAAAAAAAGAAAGAAAAAAAATTCGAATTGAACCGATTAATTTCGTGACATCGATAACACGGTTAGATCGATCGATCGATCGATCCATCAATTGATTGATTATCTTTTTTTTCTTCTAATCTATGATTGTGAATCGATAATGATTTTATTTTATCATTTATTTTTTTCCCCATCAAATAATGATCATCTGGAGTTAAGTGAAAAAAAAAAATTATTACATTTGCTATCACATTATTGTCTGTATATGTTTGTGTTGTCAGTATATATATATATGTAGTCATTCAATCTTACTTTTATCCGGAATTATTTTTTTTTTCATCAATGTGATTGTAAACAGACAACCGACCGACACATACACAGATAAATGATGATGATGATGGGATTAATGATGAATGGATGTATTCCCAAATGTGAATTCCGTGTATATTATTCTTTTTCTGTTCATTTTTGAAATCAAAGTTAAAGTTATCATCATCATCATCATTCTTTAAAGTTTAAATCTATTTGTGTGAAAAATATGATTCCAACATTCCAACGGTAATGATGACATTATTATTTTTCTATTGTTTGTTTGATGATTGAATAATTAATTTTCCGTTAAATTAATCATACTATCACCATCATCAGTGTAATAATCATCATCATTACCATTAATCACGCATTCACAATCAATGAAAAATTTAGCTTAAAAAATATATCAAAGGTCAAATTTCCGGTCACGTTTCACCATCATCATTATTCTCGATTATCATTCATCCATTATATAAATCTGGAATAAATTAATTGATTGAAAAAACAAAACAAAACAAAACAAAAAAAAATTCAAAATCCACAAAAGCAACGACAACAACTATTTAGTCAGAATTTCCTATTATTCCGATTGATTTTTTTTTCTGAATTCAAAATTGATTTGTCCAAAAAACAAAAATGGATAATGATGATCTATCTAACTACGATGAAGATTATTATTATAATAAAAATAAATGATGTTGATGACAATGACAATGACAACTAGTATGATGAAAAATTATCTAAAAATGGATATACTTGTACATAATACAATCGTCGATTATAATATAAATATTGGTTGTCATCAATATAGACAACAACAACAACAACAACAAAATCAACAACGATCAAATAATCATAATAAACATTGTCGTTTAGGATCATATTCCACTATATTTGATTCAAAAGCAATGTTTAATAATGATGATGACAATGGCGATAACAAACAATGTTCATCATCATCATCATCATCGACATCAATATCGACAAATAGCCGATTAAGATATTATTCAATCATTTATATAATAATCATTATATTATTATCGCGAATTAATCATAATGATTGTTTAACAACAACAACAACGACAACAACAACAATATCGGCTATTATTACAGCAACTATATCTGTATCTGTTTTACAGATACAAACAACAGCGGCAATGATGAAAGCATCTTCGACAACAACAACAACAACAACAACATCATCGCAAACAACACAAATGCAATCATATCCGGATACATTCAAAACGTATGATGAATTATTTGATTGGTCATCATCACCATCATCGATGTTGACAATGGCAACGGCAACCGTAACAACAAAATCAAACGATGATAATGAATTTGATAATAATCGTTTTAATCAAGATATAAAAACATTGAATCAATTACAAAAACTGCATAATATTAGCGCTATATTAAAATTTATTGATTCAACAAATAATTTTACTGCCAAAGATTTAATGTATTGTCGTCGTGTTTCATTGAATCAATTGAATTTTACCATTCAAACAAATAATAATCAGAATCGAAAACCATCATCGACGACCACTACGACAACAACAACAACAACAAATGTTTATAATCGTTTTGATCAACAAGCCGACATTGCTATACGTACATCACATTTTTTATCAAATTTATTTAGTTTTAAAAATTTACATGAAAATATTTCATTACATTATTTGATTACAAATAAAGATTTTTATTGGTCATTATTATTAGCAAATCTACAGAGTGATGATAAAATATTTGGCGCTGGTCTTTCATTTTCCAATCAATTTCTTGATGAAATATTACCAAATTTTAAACATTTTACACCATTCATTTATCGTGATCAACATTCAAAACGATTAAATAATACTATTCGTATGAATCTATTTAATCATAATCATCAACATCTACATCAACATGAACAACAACAACAACAACAATATTCATCATCATCATCATCATCTGAAAGGGAATATTTTCAATCAGAATGGTATTGGAAATTTGCCTATACTAATTATAGACAAGAAATTGTTGATCAATGGAGATCATTACCATCATCATCATTATCGTCAATGACGCATCATTATTTGATTCAACAACAACAACAACAACAATCGAACAATAAAAACAATATAAATATTCTTTACAATGGAATGGGTGTATGGTCCAGTCCGTATCTTGACTGTGGTATAACGAAAACATGGCTCATTAGCTACATAGTGCCTTTTTATGGAATCATTGATGATTCACCTATTTTAATGTAAGTTTTTTTTGTTTTTGATAAATAATGATTAATAATTTTAAAAAAACAACTAAACACACACACACACACAAACATTGGACCAATAATAATTGAATCCAATAAAAAAAAAATTTACACCTATCTACATGGAATGTGAAAGTATAGAATTTTCTCACATTCTAGTCATTAAGAAGCAAACACGATTCTCTCTCTTTCACACGCACACACACGGACATGAATCTCGAATTTGCTTCTTCTCCATTATTGTATTGTTGTCTGTGTGTGTATGCGTTATCTAGTCGTTGTGTTTAGTTTTAGGCTCTTTTGCTTTTTTTTTCCTGAAAATCGATTCTTTGACAGCTAATATAATAATGAAATAACTGATAGAAATAACTAATGGCGTTATTATTATAAATAAATATATATTACATAACGTCAATGTTTTGAAATTCGAATTGATTAATTTCCATTTGGAAATATGTGTTTTTCTCTCTTTTTTTCTGATGTGTTTTGCTGTTGACCATTTGCACAAACAAATAAACAAAAGCCTGTGTGTGTGTGTGATATCCAGATTCAAGTGTCACAATGAATTTATACAATGTTTCCAAAGGAAATGAATTTTTCTTTCCAATCATATACACACACACACAAATATAATAAATTAGAATTTCACTGGCTTGAATTCCAGTGGAAAATTTAATTTTAGAAATGAAATTCATCTTTTTTTTTCTTTCTAATGAATAGATTCAATGAATTCATTTTTCGCCATTTAATTTCTACACTTTTTTTCAAAAAAAAAAAAAAATCATTTCATTCCATAAACCATGATGGCTGTTCTATGACATCTTCCTAAGAATTTTTGTTCCAAAAAATTTTTTCGAATCATTATTTTAAAGAATATGATGATGGTAGGAAAAAAATGCACTCAGACAAAAGAACAAATAATTTATGGTGTGTGTATGCGTGAGCGAATTCAATTTTGTTAAGTTCTTTAACACTACATTCTTTAATTCAAAAATTTTGTTGTTGTTGTTGGTCTATGTTCAATCCGGTATTTGTAAATAACTTTGTTGTTTATGTCAAAGTCAAAAAAAAAAAAAAAAAAGAAATAAAATACACCTGCCATACTTGCCCCAATTGGATTATTATTATTATTGAATACAAAAAATTACTGGATAAAAAAGAAAAAAAAGATTCATAGATCCAGGATCAGATTATCAAAATTATTATTATTATTTTTGCTTAATATTTTGGGCCGGTTTTTTTTCGTCGTAGTCGTTGTCGTCGTCTTATCATTGAATTTTTTTTCCTGGTCCATATTCCGTCCAAACAAACACACACACACACACCACATAAAACCTATATATTTCTATTTTGTTTGAATAATAATAATGTGTATATGTTTGTTAGTTCCCTACCACGCCCATTATTGAACAATAAAAAAAACAAAAAACAAAAACGGCCATTATTAGTTTCAGTATTGAATTGTGAATGTTTATATTCCATTCCATTGTATGTTTATTATCATTTTTTGTTTCTTTCGATTCCATTCCATTCGATTCCATCCATTCATTCATCCATCCATCCAATGGAATCATTCATCGATTTGATTATGACGAAAAAAAAACAATGAAGAATAAAAATAAATAAATAAATAAAAACTCATTCGATTACTATATACCGGAAATGATAATGATGATGATATCAATCATATTCGATAATGTGTAAAACTTTTTTTTTTAGAATGATGACTGAAAAAAAAACAAAAAACATAATCAAGATAACTGGAATCATCTCAAACACACACACATGCATACATCTATATATTCTCTGGAGATATTTTCATTTTTTTTTCTCTATTTTGAGAATACATCATTATAGAATAGATTTCATTCATTCATTCAAAAAAAAATCCATTTAATTGTAATGCCAATCACTGAATTTATCTAATATTTGTTTGTATCATTTCAACGGTTCATTGATTATCATGATCATGATAACAATGGATAATGGTGTTGATCTGATTCAACTGAACAAAACTCCATTTTATTTTCACTATATTTCACCAAATGATGATGAATGATCAGTAATAAAAATGATATGTTTAGCGATAATTCAAATTCCATCATCACCAAAGGTTAAGCTTCGACTATGTTATGTTGTTGTTGTTGTTGTTGTTGTTTTTTATATATATTATCGATGGATAATGTTTTGTTTCAATGTGATACATTCACATCACATGGGGCCATGTTTTTTTTTTTTTTGGTTTAATAATGATGAAGAGAGAAAAAATAAAATAAAAGTACATTTCTCATATAACTTGAAACAACTTGAAACCATTAGTATAGTAGCATAAATCAAATTGATTAGAATTGTATGAATTCTGTGGATTCTTTGCACTGTTCCATACCAGATTCGTTTTCTTTATTCGAGTTGAATATAATAAATTGTATTCATTCATGAATTCATTTGAGAGATACACGTGAGTGAAACAAAATAAGAAGAATAATACTGAAAGAGAAGAAAAAACAAGAGCAAATCCATTTGAACAAGAATTTTGAACCTGAAGAATAAAAACGAAAGAAAAGAAGAAATTTTTTTCCATTAACATTTCGTTCGGAGACTGAATTACAGAATTCGACCCTATGTTGTTTTTTTTTCATTTTTTTTCACATTTCCAGCATGGTTTTGATCATCATCATCGTCGTCGTCGTGGTCGTCTTTTCGTACACACCAAGTGCTAAAGTGCTCTATATATATAATATCATAGAGAATCAATTATTTAAAAATTATTATATGAATTCTGTTCAATGAAACATAATACATCAATAAGAATTTCGAAAAAAACGAACATTTTTTATTCTGTGTAAGGTTTTTCTTTCTTTTTTTTGTGTGTGTGTATGTTTCCAAATCTTGCTTGCCATTTAAAACATGTTCTTCTTCTTCGTGAATTTCAAAGAAATAACTGGAGAAAAAAAAACATGAAAAAAAGAGAGAGAGAGAAAACCCAATAAATACTGAATAGAACAAGATAGTCGAAACCAATTAAACTTGAACCAAAAAAAAAAAAAAGAATAAAAACAAAATTACATGAACGAGAAACAAAAAAAAATTCATTCTATAATAAGAATTTGTACCAAAAATGAAGAACAGGAATAAAGTGTAAAGATAATGGAGAGAAGAAAAAAAAATTCATTAAACAAAGACTTGATGCTGCTCAACAACAACAGCAACAACAACGAACAAACAAACGAACAAACGAACGAACGAATGGTGTGTATGTGTTATGTATTTTTTTTTCCGAGAACAAATGAAATGAAATGAAAAACAAAACAAAAAATTGCCATCAAATTAAAAATAGAATGATGAATCCACACCACCCATACGAGAATAAATGAGACAACTGAATTTGAAATGATGTTCATCATCATGATACAGAAACAAAAAAAAAAGAAAAAAGAACAATTTTCTATATGTATTCATGTCTGTTTGTGGTTGTTCCATTTTTCCAGAAAGAAAGAACAAAAGTACTGACTACATATTTTGACACAAAAAAATAATAATTCTAGATGTGTGAACAATGGAAGAATAACTGAAGAATTTTTAAAAAAAACACCTTGTTTTCTCAACACTTGAAAAATTCAATTACATTTTGTTGAAATTTTTTCCATTCACAATTTACAATTCATAATTAATCACAAACTACTAACCAAATAATGTTGTCAACTAGACAAAAATAACTTGAATTGCATTTTGACTTGAATTTTGTTGAATATTTGACAAAAAAAATGATAATTTTAAATGCTAATCATTTTAATGTTTGTTTTTCTTTCATTTTCATCATCTGCATTCTGGAACAACTTGAATCATTGTGTAATCATCATCATCATTCAATTTGATGGCTCTTGTTCCGTTCATTCATTGCATCATTTTTATTATACGAATACAATCATCAACAAATTCAATCCACTCATAGTGGTTTGGTATTTGTCAGCATAAATTTAAAACAAATCGATATGGATCAATGTTCCAATTCAAATTCATTCTTTTCCGATACGCACAAGTGCCATACACCATCTACTCAGGTTTGTTTTGTATTTTTTTTTTGAATTCAATTTCAGACATATGAAAAAAAAAATTCTCAAACACTTCCGGCTTCAAGTAACATTTTTATTGATTTCGTTTCGTTTCGTTTTTTTTTTTTTTTGGTTCTCACTTTTAATTTTTTCCCAGAATCCTAATTCTTCATTCGCATTTGATTCTTTTCACTTTTCTTTCCTTCCTTTTTCATGTTTGTTTTCTTTCTCACTCTCTCTCTCTCTCTCTCTCTCTCACTTTTTTTTCTTGCCAATTCATTTTCTTTATTTTGTTTGGCCCTATTATTTGTCTTTTTTTTCTCTCTTTCATCATTCTTTATTATCATAGTTTGATTCATTTGATTTTTAATTCCGATTCCGAACCAAAAAAAAAAATCGATCCCAAAGAAAAATTCTGTTCTGTTCTTTTGTTCAGTTTTATTCGCGGTTCAGTTGATTTCAATGGCCATATCGAACGACGAACCAAGAGTATAGATATAGATATAGATTTCATATTGTCACTTTTTCACTTTTTTCACTTTATGAATAGATTTCTTTGCACACACACACACACACACACATTGATTTCTTTGGTCAATATTGATTTAATAATTTTTCTGTTTTTTTTTTCTTCTTTTCCACCCAAAAAAAAAACACACACACAAATCTATTATTTCTTCAAATTTTCATCATATCAATCATTTATTCATGGAATCAATAATAATTTGAAATGAAAATGAAAATCAAATCAAATCAAATCATATGTATTTTTTTTCTGGACAACAAAATCAACAAAACATTGATCATGATGGATTGAATATGTTTCATTGTTGACATAAACATTTTGTGTGTGTGTGTGTCCACGTGAATGAATTGAATATTCGAATCAATCAAATAAATACAAATAAATCAATTCTAGTGCCAAACTATTTCAGGTCTTGGATTCCGTAGCGGTTCTTATATATGTAAATGTCGTCAAGGATATTATTATCCAAATTCAAGTAATTTTGGCATTTCATCATCATCATCATCATCATCATCAACATTATCATCATCAATAACATTATTATCATCATCAATGAGAAATATTTCTGGCCAATTAATGTCATCAACATCGGTGTTTGGTGTCGATCAAACTGGTAATGGTTTGATTCATCATTATCATCAACATAATAGCAATAATCATCAATTGATTAATTTTTTTAGTGGTAAGTTTTTATAGGGTTTTTTCCCATTCATTATATCAATGGAACTCCAAATTCCAAATACTTGAAATGAAATTGCCTTTGCAACAAAAAAAAAAAAATAAAAATAAAAATAAAAAATAAATAAAAAAAAGTTCATCATAATTGTCCATTGGTACCAACTTCACATACACAAGTAGTGAGATACCACACACACTAGCATTACTTTCTCGCAAATAAAAGTAAAAAAAAAAAATAATTCGTGCTTAGAATTTGTCACCAACAATTGTTCAATAGAGAGAAAGAGAGAGAGTCTGTAAATTTACTCATAATAAAGTGTTTATATGACGAGAAAAAAGATGAAAAAAAAATTTGGACAAAAAAAAAACACTCACACAAAAACTTGAACCTACATCACAAGATGGAAAAGAAGAAAAAAAAGAAATATAAAATGCCCAACAATGAATTGTATTTTTATTTTTTTATTTTTTTTTCCATATATGAGAATTGTCGCATCACAATTCTTTCTTTTTTTTTCTTTTAATGACAACAATATGTCGTATATGAAAGTTTGCCGTCGTCGTTGTTGTTGTTGTTGTTGTCACATCTATATCCATTTGGAGTAAACAAATCAAGAACAACAACAAAAAAAAAGAAAGAAAAAGAAAATGGTTACCAAACAACAACAATACAGAATTGTCGACAGATTCTGTTTTATATTTGGGTGCTACATTCAAAAATTGATGAAGATTCACGTATTCTTCATTCTGTGTGTGTGTGTGTGTGTGGTTGTGGAACTCTTTTTTTTTTATTCTTCTTTCATAATAAATAATGTCTACTATCAATTTTGATATCTTGTTTTTTTTTATTTTATTTTATTTTTAGTATATGGTTGGCTCATAGAGTTTGTATATATTGAAAAAAAGAAAATAGATTTCATTTTTTTTTAAACTTTAAACACACAAATTGATGTGTGTACGTGTACGTGTGCGCGCGTCGTCGTACGTGCTTGTGTGAATGTCAAAAATAAAATGCATCTTTTTCACAATTTTTTTTTCTTTCTTTTTTTTGTTATGGAAAAAAAATGAATAGGCCGCGATATTGAACAGGCATTCATTGAAACAATCATCGGTCCAATTGATGATCGACAATATTTTTATCCACATAATTTTATTTGTTTACCATGTGAACCTGGTTGCCGTGATTGTGATGATGATCAACCATGTTTCATTAAATTTGATCAAACATTTCGTATAATTGTTCTTATCATACAATTATTCTGTATTATAATTGCCATATTGATTGCGTTACTTACATTTCGTCTACGTTATACAAAGGTATGTATTGTCATCGAATCATCATCATCATAATCATTTGATTGAATTTGATTATAAATGAATTTTTTATTCTTTTCATTTTTCTTTCTGGTTTTTTTCTCATTGGTTCCACACACACGCACAAACAAACGGGAAAAAAATTCTTTATTCCACTCATCATCATCAATCTTCATTTCAACCAAAGAGAGTTGCTAGCTCTCGCTGGGTAATGTTGGAAACATTATTGCTTGGAGCCATATTATTATATCTAACGGTAAATTTTGTATTATTTCTAATAATCGATATATATATATGTGAATGAATGATGATGATCAATGTTCAAGATGATTATTCAACTTGCATCAACTTAATGAATCGAATTTGGATTCAGAATTTGAATAAGAAAAAATTCATCTTTTTTTTCTTTCTACATTCATTCATATCACACTCTTCATTTTGCGATCATGGTTGCATGAAAATTACCGAAATTCAAAAGACAATATTGTTTTCGGTTTTTTCCTTATTGTTCTCAACAAAAAAAAAAATTTCTTCTTTTTTCTTTCTTTTTTCCAATACTTTTTTTTGCATTTATTAATATCGATATTATTGATTATTGATTATTATTATTATTTTCTATTATATATAGGTCATAATACGTTATCATGAATCAAGTACAATTACTTGTTTCCTTGAACCATGGTTCCGTGAGATTGGTTTCGCTTTTTGTTATGGTTCAATTGTTATTAAAGTATATAGAATTTATGCAGAATTTCAAACAAGAAAAGCACATCGTGTATGCGTACAGGATAAAGATTTATTAAAATATTTATTTGGCATCATATTGATCGTTTTTGGTTATATGTCTGCATGGACAGCATTGGTTATTGATGGTATTGAAAATTTTCGTAGCTTCAATCTATTTGGTAATTCATTTAATTTTACTTCAAGAAATATTCTTGATGAAAAATATGCCAACAATGGGCTAAAATTTTATGTTTGTCGAAAATTGGCCTGGGATTATGTTACAGAAATAGGTATGTTATACTCACACATATACACACGCACACAAACCATAAATATTCCAAAACAACAAAAAAAAACAGAAAAAAAAGAAAACCACCAAGTGATGTGCTCAAGTCTAAATAGATATAAAAATACTTTATCGCCCAAAAGAAAAAAAAATTACCTTTGGCTTTGATGATTTCACTCATTCATTATAAATTATTAATGATGATGATGATGATTGTTTCACCACCACATTCTTTCATCATGAATTTTTTTTTTGTGTGTGTGTGTGTTTGTTTTTGTTTTCTATTTTAATATTCAAATATATTCTCTCTTTTTTTCAGGTGAAATTCTTTTTCTATTGAGTGGCGTATATCTTACCTATCGGATAAGAAATGCTAAAAAAGAAATTTATAAAGAGAAACTTACCCTTACTATTTCAATTTTATTGGAAACAATTGTATCATTTTTTACCTATGTTATTAAACATGCATTTTGGTCACATCCAAGCCTACATCCTGATCATCTATTATTATTATATGCTATTAGATGTCAAATAACAATAACAACAACGATCATAATGTTATTCATGCCTAAAGTAAGTTGATTAGATAAACATCATCAATCTAATTAATTCAAATTTGAAATTTATTTTCTTTTTCTTTCACTTGTTTCAATCGATTAATCATCATCATCATCATCATTATTATTATTATTGTGGTTAAAAAATGAATTGGATAGTTTTTCTATAAGAAACCTAAACGTAATCCACATCATAGATCTCGTTATTTATCATCGGCTGAAGTATCGGATATGATGCCCGATTCATTACATTCAGCCATTTTATCCAATGGTGAGATTGATATCGGTGAAATTAACCTGTCTGATATGGATCCTGAAGATATTCGTGTAAGTGTATTGATTTGATGTTTCTTTTTTTTCTATTGTTGCTAAATTAATGAAAAACAAAATTATTCATTCTAGGCTGAATTACGTCGAGTATATACACAGCTTCAGGTACTTAAAAATAAATCAATACGAAAAGATAATCCACATATTAGTAAACGTCGTGGTGGCCGTAAATCACATCGTCGTTTTTCATTACAACCATTCCATCATAAACATAAACATGATCAAGAAGTAACTGAAATATCAAAAACACCAGAAGAATCTACAGCATCAATCGATGGTAATACATCTTGTATGCCGGATGGACCATCAGTTGGTGGTGTATGCGGTGCTGGTTGTGTTTCTACAAGAAATATTTCAAGTGGAACCGGATGCCAAATTAGTGGAAATAGTAGTAATAATAGTAATGCTAATAACAATAAAAATCATGATCATCATCATCATCATCCTCATCAACAACAACAACAACAACAACATTATTCTCATCATCATTCTCATCGTTGCGATATTGTTGGTGATCATGGTGGTGTTACTAATAGCTGTGCAACAGCAGCAGCAGCTACAGCATCATCATCATCAACAACAACAACAACAATGAATAAATCTTATTCGCACAGACATTCATAATTTATAATTTGACAACAACAACAAAAACAACAACAACAACAAAAAAACATATTTATCCACTGTGTTTATCATTATAATTCTCTCTCTCTCTCTCTCTCTCTCTCTCTCTCTCTCTCAATTGTGATATATAAAATGTATGATGTAAAACATTCTATTCTATTTCATATATATATACAAACAAGAAACACAAAAACAACGAAAAAAAAACTAAATGACCAAACGGAAATACTCCCTTATTTTTACTCATCATTATTGTTTCCTTGACATAATGATTTTTAAGTGGCCAATTTTCCTGCCAAAAAAAAAAAAAAATTTCCACTCCTTTCAACCATCGTCAAATCAGATCCGGAATTATCCAAATTTTTTTTTTGTTTCTCACACACACACACTTACTCACAAACACGACAAGCATATGATATTTTTTCTCTTTCTCTTTCTGACCTAGAATGAGATTTATGTTATGTAATTGATTTCTATTGATTAATTCCAATTAACCAGTTCATTGTTGTTGAGTTTTTTTTTCATTCTGTAAACTTTTTTTTTAATCTGATTTGTTTTCCATTTTATGTCTGGATCATTCGATCGATCGATCGATCGATTCGATGAATGAATGCAGAATATTTCGTATCAAAACAATTATCATCATGAAAAAATGTTTATGACTATCAGGATTTTTTTTAAAATCCGAATTAAATTAGAACTTAATCCGTCATGTGTGTGTGTGGTATAGACAAATTCTTTTTCTATCATAAAATTTATGATTTTTTTCTATCGAATCCAAAAACTGAAAAATTCACTAAATTCGTGAGTAAAATAAATAATTCATAATAGTCAATTGTGGTTATAAGAAAATTCTACAAATCTGATTGACGCCTACGTTTTGGATATTTTCAAATCAAGTCAAATCGTTTACGGAATTTTTCAAATCACACAGAAAGATGACAAAGGATTTTGTCATTCAAATCCTGCCAAAAAGAGAGGAACAGATTTGAAATTTAATCACTTCATCGTCTTCATTTTTTTTTCTTGAATCAAATGTACGGTTCCTGATTCTCTCCCATCTTGTGTGATTCTATTCATTTATTTCTGTTGTATATGTATGTCGAATGTGCGTATTGAAACGTGCACACCGCACAACACACACACTCGAATGATCAGAAACAAAAGTCAAATCCTAACACTCATAATGAATTCTACGGAACTAATAGAATCACTTCAATTCTTCTTCGCTTTTATTTTATTTCACTTTATTCCGTTAATTCTTTTTATTCTTTGAATGTTGTTGTTGTTGTTGGCCAATATTGGACATTCATTTGTGATTTTCAACTTTTTCTTTCTTCATTCTTCATTCAAAAAAATCATCATAATTGAAATCGTATCGAACACACACACACATAAAAAAATAATAATTATGATTCCATTTTGGAATGTTAAATATAAACAAATTAGATAATAGGATAAACATTTGCATCCGCAGACAAAAAAAAATTCCCATTTTTTTCTCGCCATTCTTTATTATCAACATGTTCATCTTTTTAACGACAATATACATGTGTATGGTAAAATTTTTTTTTTTACAGGCTCATTTGTGTGTTGTTTCAAATTTGATTTTTGTGACATTTGTGTGTATGGCGTGTGTGTGTGTGTATTGCATTCCATTTGGATTCTTGATATTTCCATTGGGAAAAAAAGTGCACAAAACTAAGGCCAATATATAATGAAATTAGTTTATTATTATATTCTGTTCTTGATTCTGTTTTTATTATCTTTTTTTTATATTTATATAATTGAATGATTTGCCAATGTTGTTGTTGTTGTTGTTGTTTGCTTGTTTGTTATCATATGACACAAAAAAGAAAAGGTATGGTAATTTGAATCAGAAAAAAAGAAGAAGAAAACATCCATATAAAAAACAACCGTGTAAAAATGAAAAATTTCCAAAAAAAAAACAAACTAATTACACATTAAAATTTGAAAGAATGGTGATACAAAAACAAAAACAACAACAACAAACAAGATATCGATTGGCGACAACAGACAACAAGAGAGAGAGAGAGAGAAAAAAACATTCAAATATAACAAATGCAGAATGGAATAAAAAAAAAACAAAAACGTGAAAAGAAGAAAAAAAATTCAGTAAAGTAGCGACAGTCTATAAACAGAAAAACCATGAATGAATGAATGAATTTCAGCCATAAAAACAACACAGAATATATATAGGAGACATTTTAAATTCGTTTGTTGTTGTTGTTGTTTTTTTCATCTAATAAAGAATGTAAAGTAAAAAAAAAATTCAGTCATATTCTGTGATATATTGTGCATTTTGAATCCGAATATATTACATACAGTGTGTTTATTTTTTTTTTTAGTGGTGGGTGTTTATTTAAAAAAAAATATTTCTTGAATAAAAACAAAAACTTTAAACTTTAAAAGAATAATATAATATAATAAAAGTGGTGGCGCTGTTATTCTGCTATTCATTTTCTTTGATATTGACTACCACCACTTACTTTATCACATATTTTAAAATAAAAGTTTGTTTTGTTTTGTTTTGTTTTTTACACAGAATTGAACTATGATGATTACATTGAATTGAATATGCTATACATTGATTTGTATTATTTGTGTCAATATAGAATAGAATAATAAGAATATATAGTGTGGTAGTGGAATATACAACAGAATCAGGTAATGTTTTTTTTTTAAATTTTTTTTTTCATTCATTTTTCAAAAAAAAAAAAAAAACAAACAAATAAATGCACCACCATGCAAATAGATAGATAGAATTACGAAAAAAAAATGTCCCAATCTGATAAAATTCTTACAAGTTGAATAATATGATCCTAAACAAAATGTAATAATAATTATGTAGATAACATTGTGTGTGTGTGTGTGTGTAATACATTTTTTCATTTTGTCAGTGTAGATGTGGGTGTGTAGGTGTGTTGAATTGTTTTTCACCAATGAAATCTATATGTCACTTTAAATTTACTCATTTCATGTGGTATAAATGCAATTGAACCATTTTTGATCAATATCCTTAAACTGGATTTACATTTTGAATCAATTTCTAATAATATTTCAATGATACGATTTTTATATTGTAATGTTGCAATCAATAATGAACCAGGTATTGTTGATGGATTTGTACTATAAACAAAATCAGAACCATCTAAACATTGTGTTATGATTGTTGGACGTGATGGATGAAGAAAACGTTCATATAATGGATTATTACCATCATCATTACCACAACCAACATGATTATCACTGGAATCATCATTATTATTATTATTCGTTTGTTCACTAAATACATTGATTGAATCATGTGATGTACGAATATGTAGATAATGTTCATCTAAACGTTGATCATTTTCGACTGAATTCTAAATGAATAAAAAAAAATTTTTTTTCATTAAATAAAACAACAGGAAAACATAAGTATGAAACTTACCAAATTGAAAAAGAATGGATTTATCAACAATGATCGCAAGTTTTGTAGCCGTCTAATATCACTACCTTCAATGATGAATTCATTATTCTTGGTCAAACAATATGTTAATGTTTGTTTAGGACCAAATAACATTGAATCAAGACGATGATTTAATAATACCGTATCTGAACCAAATACATGTGAATCCCAACAAACATTTTGCAATGGATTCTGTCCATTATTATTATTATTATTATTATTATTATTATTCATATTACGATCAATTATGATTGGAATATCATCCATTGCTGTTATCATGGTCGTTGTGATTCGATTATCATCATCTGATTGTTCTAAATTATTGCTTGTTGAATGATGATGATAAAAATCATTATTACGATTGCCACCATTATCACCAATATTATTATCACCGTTACTGTTACTACCACCACCACCAGCACCAACGATAATCTGATGTTCGTTGAGCATACAGGACATGACTCTTGCACCAAGTGTATAAATACAAATTTTTAGATCAGAATTACGATTAAATAAAATAAATTGCCTTAATGGACGTTCACGACAATTTTGTGGAGGTTTGACTAGAATTTCTTCAATAGAAATCAATTGATTATTGTGCAACATGATGATCAATGATTGTCAATACAGAATGATGATGATTTTGATGATGAATTTCGTTGCTGTCGGAAAAGTGTAGTGAATTTTGAAATTATTAGTAACAGAAAAAAAGAATTAACCATGAACAACAATAAATAAATGAATCGTCAATTGACGGACAATAATAATAATAATAACAATTCATTTAATGTATCCACCGGAATCATTTTTTTTTTTTTTGCACAGCAATCAAGATCATTTAATCGGTGATCCAATCACCGTTAAATCATTTACAGCATTTTTTTTCAATAACGAAAGAAAAAAAAATTCTTTGAATTGCCAAGGGGGAGAAAATTTTTTTTTTTTTGACAATATTTCGAAATCGATTGGCTAATAGCATAAACAACAACAACGACGACAACGATGATAAATATACACAGCCACCACCAAACACGAGGAACACAATTAAATAGAAATAATAAATAAAGAGATAAATGGCTGTCGAAAGAATATTTGATGTTGATGTTATATTTATTTCTTTAAATGATGAAAATTTTCATCATCCGTTTTTCAATTCAGTTGCTGTTTTCATAATAACAGTTTTTTTCTCTCTTTTTCTTTATATTTGATTGAAAATTTTATTCAAGTTTCATTGTTGTTGTTGTTGTTGTTTTGCGACGAAACATTTCTTCTTTTTCTTTGATTAAACATCAAACAAACAAACAAAATGAAAGAAAAAAATTTTCCCAAACGAGACTTTCTCTCTTAAATCATCAACGAGATTTGTTTTTAATTTTTTTTTTTGTTGAGTTTCAAATTGGCATCAGCCTGAAGAAAATCTGATCCATCAGCATCAGCAGCAGCAGCGACAGCGACAGCAAAAACAACAACAAACGAACGAAACGAAACGAAAAACGTATACAGTATACAGTGTATATTGATGTGCAAAAAAAAAGCCAATAACCCAAGATTCAATTTCGGATCTATTCAGATAGGACGAATCTGGATCATTTTTTCTTTTCATTGGATCCGATGATCATTTTATGAATTAATCAACAACCAAAAAAAAACGAGTGATTCCTGTATCTTCATACATGAAACATGTTTTCCACTGTTGGATATACAGTGTTTATGCCGTACAAATTCAAAAACCGAATAAATCTTTGATCAATAGATCTATAATTCAGATAAAATGATGAATGATTTTTCTGGTTTTTTTTGGGGGAATATTAGGATTTCAAGAAATCAAATTTTTTTTTTATTTTGGAAATTTTTTCCAAATATGAAAATTGTTGGCCGGTTGTTCGTCTTTGATTCATTACAATATATATATATGTATATTGTAAGCGCGCGCTCAGAATATATGATCCAATGAAGCTTTTGTCTGTCTGTGTATCTGTGTGTGTGTTGTTTGTGTAAGTCAATTCAATATATTCTCCGGCCATTGTGTGTGTGTGTGTGTGCATTTGAGCTAAAGTAGCCGTGTATAACTCACATTCATACATAATAAAACCCCGACATACACACACACACACACAAAAACATACAACTTGTTTTTTTTTTGTTCTTGGTCCTCACACACACAAAAATTGTCTGAATTGAAATAAAAAAAAAAAAAATATTCAATGATTGGCCGATTGACCGACCAAAAACCATTGACTATAGCGACCATTTTGGCCATTTAATATCATCATCTATTCTATCTATCTATCTATATCTCTATTCTCATCACCAGCCGCCCGGCCAAAAAAAAAAAGAAAAGAAAAACATTGAGTACATTGTTCTGTGGTAGTAGTGATTGATTCTTTTTTTTTAAATTTTGTTTAATGTTTTATATACAAAAAAATTTATCATCATAATCAACAAAATGTCATCAATGTCGAATGAATCGGATTTTATTGATGATGAATCCGATTTTGAGGATGAAACATTCGGTGTTGGTGGTGGTAGTAAAACAAATAAATCAAAAGCTACAACTAGTAAAAAACAACAACAACAACAACAAAATGGTAAACAACAAAAGAAACGTCCAAGTATTGAACGTATATATCAGAAAAAAACACAATTGGAACATATTCTATTAAGACCGGATACATATATTGGTTCTGTTGAAAAAGAGACAAAGGTTAGTGTTGTTGATTACTTCTATTAATATTTTTTGATATTCGAATTTTTTTTATTTTACATTTGATAGCAAATGTGGATCTGGGATAAAGATGAAGATAAAATGGTATTTCGTGAAATTACATATGTTCCAGGATTGTATAAAATATTTGATGAAATACTTGTCAATGCTGCTGATAATAAACAAAGAGATAAATCAATGAATTGCATAAGAATCGATATTGATGTGTAAGTGTATTATATATGATTATATGTCATGTAATATTGATTGATTTAAATTGATTTTGTTTGTTTGTTTTTTTTTGCTGTATACTACGGTAGCGATGGCAACGAGATAACCATTTATAATAATGGTAAAGGAATTCCTGTTATTGAACATAAAACAGAAAAATGTTATGTACCAACATTAATATTTGGTCATTTATTGACATCATCAAATTATAATGATGAAGAGAAAAAAGTGGTCGGTGGCCGTAATGGTTTTGGCGCCAAATTATGTAACATTTTTAGTACAAAATTCAAAGTAGAAACCTCATGTAAAGAATATCATAAGTCATTTTTACAAATTTGGAATGATAATATGAAGGACACAAAGGATCCTAAAATCAGTACAAATGCAACAGAAGATTTCACTCGCATAACATTTCAACCGGATTTGTCTAAATTTAAAATGAATTGTCTTGATAAAGATATTGTTGCATTATTCTCACGACGAGCATACGATGTTGCCGGTTCAACACGTGGTGTAAAAGTATTTCTTAATGGAAAAAAATTACCAATCAGTGGTTTTAAAGAATATGTTGAACTTTTTGTCAAAGATCGTCAAGATGAAATTGGTAATAATATCAAAGTTGTCCATGAAAATGTCAATGATCGATGGGAGATTGCTGCCACCGTTAGTAATAATGGCTTTCAACAAATCAGTTTTGTCAATAGTATTGCAACAACTCGTGGTGGTAAACATGTTGATCATGTTTCCGATCAAATTGTCAATAAAGTGACCGAAGTTATTAAAAAGAAAAATAAAGTTGGCATCGCTGTTAAACCATTTCAAATTCGTAACCATCTTTGGGTGTTTGTCAATTGTTTGATTGAAAATCCTACATTTGATTCGCAAACCAAAGAAACAATGACATTACAGGTGAAAAGTTTCGGTTCAACCTGTTCACCAGCGGATAAATTTTTCAATAATGTATTTAAAGTTGGTATCGTTGAAGCTGTTTTATCATGGGCCAAATTCAAAGCTCAGACTGAGCTATCAAAAAAATGTCATTCAAAGAAATATGCCAAATTGACTGGCATTCCTAAACTAGAAGATGCAAACGATGCTGGCACAAAAAATTCAATCGATTGTACACTAATTCTAACTGAAGGTGATTCTGCCAAATCTCTTGTTGTTGCTGGATTAGGTGTAGTTGGTCGTGATAAATATGGTGTATTCCCTCTTCGAGGTAAAATGCTCAATGTACGTGAAGCATCTCATAAACAGATTCTGGAAAATGCCGAAATAAATAACATCATCAAAATTGTTGGTCTTCAATATAAGAAACAATATCAATCAATCGATGATCTCAAAACACTTCGTTATGGTAAATTAATGATTATGACCGATCAAGATCAAGATGGCTCACACATTAAAGGATTGTTGATTAATTTCATACACCATAATTGGCCATCATTACTGAAATTAAACTTTCTAGAACAGTTCATTACACCAATTGTAAAAGCATCAAAGGGTAATGAGGTTCATTCATTTTATAGTTTACCAGAATTTGAAGAATGGAAAAAATCCAATCCAAATTGGCTTCACTACAAGATAAAGTATTATAAAGGTAATATTTTTTTTCTGGATTCATTATCGAAACAAACAATCAATTTTTTTTTCTTCCATCTTCTAGGTTTGGGTACTTCGACTTCGGCTGAAGCAAAAGAATATTTTACTGAAATGGAAAGACATCGTATAAAATTTCATTATTCTGGTCATGATGATGATCATTTTGTTCAATTAGCTTTCAGTAAAAAAATGGTTGAACAACGTAAAGAATGGCTTACAAATTCGTTAGAAGAACGAAAACGTCGAAGAGAATTAGGCTTACCGGAAATGTATCTATATGAAAAGAATACTCGAAACATTACATACAAAGATTTTGTTAACAAAGAATTGATCCTGTTCAGTAATATGGATAATGAACGTTCGATTCCATCATTGGTGGATGGATTGAAACCAGGCCAACGTAAAGTGCTTTACACTTGTTTTAAACGAAACGATAAACGTGAAGTTAAAGTAGCTCAATTAGCCGGTTCAGTAGGTGAACATAGTGCTTACCATCATGGTGAAGTATCGCTTATGTCGACAATCATAAATTTGGCTCAGAATTTCGTCGGTAGTAATAATATTAATTTATTGCAACCTCTTGGTCAATTTGGTACACGACTTCAAGGCGGTAAAGATGCAGCCAGTCCTCGATACATATTCACCATGCTCAGTACGTTAGCAAGGAAATTATTTCCACAGCTAGATGATCCATTGTTAAATTATCTTTATGATGATAATCTAAAAATTGAGCCAGAATACTATGTTCCTATTATTCCTACTGTTCTGGTTAATGGAGCCGAAGGTATCGGTACTGGTTGGAGTACTAAAATTCCCAATTATAATCCACGTGAAATTGTTGACAATATTCGACGTTTAATGCATGGACGAGAAATTCGATCGATGAAACCATGGTTTAAAGGATTTAATGGAACAATTGAACAAATTGACACGCAACGATTTGTGATAAATGGTGAGGCAGCTATATTGGATAATGGCAAATCATTTGAAATCACTGAACTACCGATTCGTGTTTGGACTCAAACATATAAAGAAACAGTATTAGAACCAATGTTGAATGGTACAGAAAAATCACCACCATTCATACAGGATTATAAAGAATATCATACGGATGCGACTGTTAAATTCGTCATTACATTGTCTGAAGAAAATCTACAGAAAGCATTGAACAGTGGTTTACATAAAACATTCAAAATTCAAACATCAATGTCTACAACAACTATGGTGCTATTTGATCATCTTGGTTGTTTAAAAAAATATGAAACACCAGAAGAAATTCTGCAAGAATTCTATCCGGTTCGTCTTGAATATTATGCAAAACGTAAAGCCTATTATGAAGGTATTTTAGAAGCTGAAACGTTGAAACTTGAAAATCAAGCTAGATTTATTTTGGAAAAAAATGATCGCATTTTAATTATGGAAAATATTAAAAAGAAAGATTTCATTACAACACTTGTCAAAAGAAATTATGATTCCGATCCAGTAAAAGCATGGAAGAAAAAGAATTCCGATAAAGATGAAGAATCTGATAAAGAATCCGATGATGGTGATGAATATCCAGATAAACGATATAATTTTGATTATCTTATTGATATGAGTATGCGTAGTATGTTACGTGAAAAAGTGGACGAATTATTAAAACAACGTGATCATAAGAAACAAGAATTGGAAAAACTTCGACTTTCAACATTAGAAGATCTTTGGGAAGAAGATTTAAGACAATTTCTTGATGAATTAGATCATGTTGAACAATTTGAACGTGAACAGCTTGAATCAGGTAATAAGTTGAAGTTGAAAATGAAACATTCATCAAAAGTATCATCACGTCCGGTCAAAAAACAAGCATTTAATGGTGCCCTAAATGATTATAAACCATCACCGGATGGTGAACGTATTGTGCCCAAAATTGATTCCGAATTGTTAAGAAAAACAAATCTAATTATGAATAAAAAACAACAATCATTATTAGCTAATAATAATAATGTTGAAAAATTATCCAACTCGGATAAACCAGTAAATAGTGTTGAAATGGCTTCAACAAACAACAATGTCATTGCTATCGATTCTGATAGTGAAAATGAATACATTCCATTGGCACAACGTATTGGTATATCACCAGAATTGGTTGATAAGAAAAAAGCATTGACAAGTAAACGTAGGGATGAAAATGATCCGCCAACAATAACGACGACGACAACAACAATAACAACTTTGCCAAAATCAAAAAAATCAAATAATAAAAAAACCAAAGAAAATGGTGATGCATCAAAGTCGTCAGCTAAATCAACTAAAACAAAATCGAATAAAAAGAAAAGTCGAAATCCATGGTCAGATGATGATCTATCCGAAGATAATGATGATGAAATGGAATTAGATCTTGATGATGATGACGATGATGATTTTGAATTAAATGTTCGACATGTACAGCCAAAAACAAAAAAATCAAAATCAGAAATCACTACCAAAAACAGTATTGAAACAATGCCCGTAGCCACTCAACCTCCAGTTACTCAACAACAACCACCACCACCACAACGAACATTTGCCGATAGTGATGAAGATGATGAACTACTTAAACCACCTAAACAACAGGAACAGAAAAAAACAAGTGAAGAATTATTTGATTCGATATTTACATCATCATTTACATCGTCAACATCGAATGAACCACCGAAATCTACCAATGGAACGATAAAATCTGCCACAATGGAATCAAATAATAATAAAAATGATGATCGACTTTTCGATGACGATGATGATGATGATATTTTTCAAAATGATAAACGAGATGATTTCGTTAATGCAGTAGCAACGGCGGAAACAATCAAAACGACTAAAAAAGTCAAGAAAACGACAAAGAAACAAAAATTACATAGTGAAGATGATGATGATGATGATGATGATGACAAGGAAGATGATTCAAACAGTTCAGATTTTGTTATATCAGCTGCTTCGAAAAAAACTAAATCGAAAAAAGCAACAACTGCTGGTGGAAATAAAACAACAGCATCTAAAAAGACGGCAGCCAAAACTAAGAAGAAAAAACGAATTTTAGATTCTGAATCGGATGATTTTGATGACGATGATGATTTCAAAACATCGAAAAAGGTTTGTTTTTTATTTTTACAAATTCTGTTGATTGTTGAAAACTTATTTTTTGTTTTATTTATTTATTTTTTTTATAGAAAACCAAAAAGAATAAATTAATAGTAATCGATGAATCATTTAATGATGAAATTCCACCAGAATTTCGTACGAAAACTGGTCGCATTCGACAACCGGTCAACTATAATTATGATAATTCATCAGATGAAGAATATTGAACCAATTATATTATCGATCCTAATCATCATATTCTCTCAATTCACGCAGATTCGATACAACTTATTTGATTAATATAAAATTTTAAAATTTTTTATTTATTATGACATACTGTCTAATTTTTCATCGTTTTTTTCTATCCTTTTCTTTTCATTTTGTCTACTTTTTTTCCAATAATAATAATTTTGAATCTTTGAATAAAATTCTACTTACATTACATAATAATCGATTGTTTTATTCGATAGTGGATTAGAATTTCGAACGTTTTAATGATTTAATGATTATTTTTTTCACAAGTTGTTCTCGTCGATAGTATTCCAAGATGAAAATTATTAATACTAATAATAACAATAATTGTGATCAAGAACAAAAAAATTTACAATCAAAACCAATCAATGATTTAATGGTTGAATCAGAATGTCAAGAATTATCGGCAAATCATGATCGATTAATAGAATCATTCAATGATCCATTGAAACGTTTAGAATGTTTAGAACAATCTGTTCAGATAGCTTGTAATAATTTGGAAGAAATGTCAAAATTAGTCGTAATAAAAACACATATCATCCAACAAAAATTGATGAGAATGAAAGTGGCACTTGAAACCATTGATAAATATGATAATAATGGTGATGATAACCACAACAATCGATCTAATGACATACGAAAATTATTTAAAACTAAATATCAATTTCAAGTTCAAAAATTTTCATCAAACTCAAACTCACAGCAATGATTGTCAAAAATCATCAACATCATAATAAAATATGAATCATTTTAAAATTTTTCAAATTACCCGGAAATTTTCTCTATAAAAGTTATATCGTTTTTCATTTATCAAAAAGATTTTTTGTTTATTGTTTCACTATTTCTTTATATCAATATATCATCGTATATCATCAATCATTATAAAATTAATCCATAGCAAAATTTATTGATTATCATCATGGTCAAAAATAATGGAAAATAAAGACAAAGTTGAACAAGTTCCACAAAAAACGTGTCCTGAAGAACCGATCCAACAAGAGCAACCAAAAGAAAAAAACAATAAAGGTAAAGTATGGGTGTATATTTCATTCTGTAATTAACAAATCATTTCGATCTTCATAACTTTTTTCTAGTTCCTTTATTATTAATACCGACTGGCAATACACCGATATTGAAAAAGAAAAATTTTAAAGTTGATTCAAATTTTACCATTGGCCAATTAAAAGTGTTGATCAAAAAATTTTTAAACTTAGAATCAAACGAAGCCTTATTTGTATATGTGAATCAAATTTTTGCACCATCATTAGAGCAAACAGTACAGAATCTTTTTGATTGTTTTGGCTGTGATGGAAAATTAATACTCTATTATTCAAAAGCACAAGCCTGGGGTTAATAATAATGGATAGCCTAAATTGTTTAACACAAGAATTTCAATTCAAATATCAAACATCTTCTGATGAATCCGTATTTCAACATTCAATCCGACTTCCATTGGATACGCATGTAACTCCACGTGAATATGGATTCCTTTTAATGAAACAATATAATGTTCCCGAATACTTTGAAGATGATCTTATGGAAAAATTGCAATCATTCATCGATGAAAATATTGATAAGATTCAATGTAATCACATTGAACATGTGTTACAAAATCAGCAAAAACTTGCCAGTAAATCACTTCAGTTTATTGAAAAGCTAAAAATCTGTCCAACATTGCCTGATTCGAAATTACAAAATCAGAATCTACAAAAACCAAAAGACAATATTTCCGAAGAAAAGTTCTATCTGATGTATCATAAGATCATCCATTCAGGTAAATTAACACAACAGCTGATTCAATTAGAAAATCATAATTCCGATGTTATCAGATCTTTGATAAATCAAAAAGAGGAATTTCTTCGAGGTTTATCCCAGGAACAAAATAAAAAAATCGAAGATATTCTTCTCAGTGGCAAATACAGTGAAAAAGAGATAAACATGCTGACAAAGAGAAATATTTCATTAGCTGAAAAAACTCGTAACGAATGGTTAGAAAAAATTCGTAATGTTCGTTGTGATCAGAAACGAGAATTTTATACCTGGATCAAAAACACATACGAAGATCTTATGAAAGATTCCTGTAAACATGCCAAGTCAAATTCGCTTGATCTGAAACATGATTCTACATCTAATGTATTGACTGAAGATAAAGAAAATTCATTCTCAGATTTTGTCGATATTTCCGATGAACTTGAAATGCAAGAAAGCTATACAATTAATCTTGGATCACAACTAAAAACTACACACAATTTGCGATTAATCGCAGCCAATATGCTCAAATTTTGTAGCAACGTTTCGACACCTCATCGAATTCAGACTGCCATGTCATTATATTCAAATTCATTATCTGCAGTTGTTTTGTTGGCTGATGAATCATTGACAAGTTCTGTAACGACCAAATCCGATTTTGCTAAAATGATTATGAACACTTCGGAGAATCATTTTCCTGGATTGGATTCTCAATTTGATTTGATCAAAGCCGATTTAAATCGTTTAAAACCAGTAAATGAACAGAAACAAAAGAATGGGCAAAATTATCGTCTTAAAACGGGTGATGTTTATATCACTCGTCATTCGAACCTTTCGGAAGCACATGTAGTTTTTCATATTGTCACCGATGATTCGATACGTCATTCCGAAATAAATTCTCGTCATCCTGTCATTTTAGGTTTACGTAACATTTTGAAAATTGCCTACATTTATGACATTGCTAACATTTATCTACCATTGTTGCTATTGGATCAAATGTATGAAGATATCACTATTCAATGGTGTTTGAAACGTGCTGAATTAATATTAAAATGTGTAAAAGGATTCATGATTGAAATGTCATCATTACTATCGATTAGTGATAGTGAAAACAAAACCATTCAATTTGTTGTACCGAAAGGAATATCGCAAGAACTTTTTACAGCTTTATCATCAATTTTTCCAACGGTATTTCGTTTATCAAATCCATTGTTTCTGACTAAAAATGATATCTAAAATGATTATTTTTTATTATTATTATTATTACTGTATCACTGGTGATTAATAAAGTTTAAACAATAAAAACATAATTCATTCATTTTGGTTTAGCAGCCATAAATCGTTGTTCGATATCATTCCAATTGGCTACTTTCCAAATGGCATTAACATAATCTGGTCGAACATTTTTATATTGCAAATAATAGGCATGTTCCCAGACATCAATGCCAAATAATGGAATCAAACCGGTTGTCGGTTCTAATGGATCTTGATTGGGACAGGCAACTGCACGAAGTTGTCCACTTTTCGGACAACGACCAAGCCATGCCCATCCGGAACCTTGTACACCAATAGCCAATTGACTAACACGAGCTTTCATATTATCGATCGATCCAAAACATGAATTAATCGCTTGTAATAATTCGCCTTTCGGTTCACCACCATTTCCAACTGGTGCTAGATTATGCCAGAAAATTGAATGATTGATATGGCCACCACCATTAAATCGTAAGGCTGGTTCCAATTCGATAATTGTTTTGACATCATTTTTTGACTTGGCTTCTTCCATTTTTTCTAATGCAACATTCAAATTGTTAACATAAGCTTGATGATGTTTACTGTGATGTAATTGCATAATTTCAGTAGAAATTACTGGTTCCAAAGCATTGTAATCATATGGAAGATCGGGTAAAGTAGCCTTTGTACATTGTTGTTGTGTCGAAGGTACATTCAATGTTCTAGCCAAAATTGAAGGACATCGTATCATTGACGAAGTTCTAATTAAAGAAAGCATTTTGTATTAGTGACAGTCAGTGAAGAATCTATGAAATTAAATGATAGTTATTACAGTGTTTTCAAAAATTCAATTTTAATTAAATTTAATCAAAAAAAAAATCATCAAAACAATACCAATCAACAAAAAAAAGTTCGCGAAGGAATGAAAAAAAAATTATCCAAAAAAAACTCCAATTAAACTTCATAGGTTCAATCGGTGTAAATAGTTGCTATAAAAAAATTGGTCACAATACAGATACGTTTCATGGTAGAGGTATGAAAATCCATAGAATACCATTTGAAATAGTAGTCGAATTTTGTATACGACTAACAAAAGTGTTGTTTCGTATTTCGGGCTATCATGACCACTACGAAAAGAGAGCATGTAATCGGTGCTCATTTTGATTGTAATTCAATTGCCACCATCTTAGCTTTTTCTTTTCTTTCTCTTGCTTTCATTATCACGGACCACACCGATTTCAAAAGGATAAAAATTTTGATTTTTTTCATTTTCAATTATCTTGAAACAATTAAAATATTTTCATCCACATCAACATTTTAATCTTTTTTTCAATCCTTAAAATTTGTTTAATAATTTAGTTTAATTAATCGTTCATCAACTTTTAAATAATAATGGCTGATAATGATAATGATTTGTTAGATTATGAGGAAGATGAAGAACAGGCACCGATTGGTGGTGATCTTTCCAATAATCAAACAAACAATAATGGTACAGTCAATGACACGAAAAAAGCTGGTTATGTTTCCATTCATTCTAGTGGTTTTCGTGATTTCCTATTGAAACCCGAATTATTACGTGCTATCGTTGATTGTGGTTTTGAACATCCCAGGTATGTTTATTAAATTTTTTTGTCTAATACTGAAACCATTAAATCATCATCATCATTTCAGTGAGGTCCAACATGAATGTATTCCACAAGCTATCCTTGGTATGGATATTCTTTGTCAGGCAAAATCTGGTATGGGTAAAACGGCCGTTTTTGTTTTGGCCACATTACAACAATTGGATCCAGTCGATGGACAAATATCCGTATTGGTCATGTGTCATACACGTGAATTGGCGTTTCAAATATCCAAAGAATATGAACGTTTCTCCAAATATATGCCTAGCATACGTGTGGCAGTTTTCTTCGGCGGTCTCACCATTACCAATGATGAAAAAGTTCTACGAATGAATCCACCACATATCGTTGTTGGTACACCTGGTCGAATTTTGGCATTGATTCGTAACAAAAAGTTGAATCTAAAAAATATCAAACATTTTATTCTAGATGAATGCGATAAAATGCTTGAACAACTTGGTAAGTTTTTCTTTGAAAAATTAATAAAGGTTTTGCTCATTTTATATTTTCAAACATTTTAATTTAATTAGATATGCGACGAGATGTTCAAGAAATCTTCAAAGCTACACCTCATGAGAAACAAGTCATGATGTTTAGTGCTACATTGTCAAAGGAAATTCGACCAGTTTGCAAAAAATTTATGCAAGATGTAAGCATGATGTCAATTGAACCATATATTCACGATTCATACATTCAGAAGCGATTACATACATTACTGCCTGTTGGTTGTTGTTGAAAATCGTTGAAAAACAACAAATCGACAAATTCTTGGTGAACCTGAATGCAACCTTAAATCAAAAATGCTACAAGGCTGCCAAATGAATGAATGCCCATAGATATATATAATTGGCATACAAATTTGTTTATGTCGTTTCGTTTTTCATTTTTTTTTTTTTTTGCTCATCTCATCTGTTACGATGATTTCAAATGGACCACGTTGTTTGTTACAAACATTGTTCGCCCGTTCAAATGATGTGGCTTTTTTTTGTTTGCGCAGATCAATCAATATTTAGCAGCTAATCCCATAAAACATAGAAAATTTTCAGAAATTGAAAAGCCATTACCCAGTGATGAAAGAAAGAAAGATGATTCAACTTTTTCTATTGGAATACGAAAGAAAGTGAAACTACTAAAAAAAAATGCATGTAGAAGATTAGTGACAACGATTTTGAAATCAACGGAAAAAATAATTCATAAAATGTTATGTTAGGGTTTTATCAATCACTATCGGTTGAATTTCAATTTAATCGAAAACATGTTAAATATTAAATCAACTCAATTCATTATTCAACTCTACGACCACAACAATGAAACAATACATGGCGAACTAAATCAAATGAATTCATTTCAATTATCTGTTCACAAAGCAACAATTCCATGATTGCATATTACTACGGCTCGATTGCAACAAATTATAAATCATTCAATCTTTATGTTGATTTGGTGTGGTATTTTTGATTCCAAATACCGGCGTTATCCACATTATCCCTAATTGATTGAAATATATATGGATAAAGATTGGAGATTGAATTTTTTTTCTTTACGATGCAACTTATGCCGCTGTGTTGCTGCTATTGCTGTCGATATGAATTTTTTATTCCACAATTAATTGGTGGTCGATATCATCGAAGAATGTTCTATAATAGATGATGATGATGATGATGAGAAAAAACGAGAAGAATATGGCAGAAACAACACGATCGCTACAGTATCCATTTTAATTTTAAATTTGATATTTTTTGGTACTAATCAACCATTTTTCTCTACCGTTCTACTTCAAAATTTTTTTTGCAGCCTATGGAAGTATACGTGGATGAAACAAAACTTACATTGCATGGCCTACAACAATATTACGTCAAACTTAAAGATTCGGAAAAGAATCGAAAATTGTTTCAAATTCTTGATGATTTAGAATTCAATCAGGTATGTTTTCAAAAAAAATTTTCAATCATTGTTTTTATGCCGAAGCTTAGAGTCACTTGTGTCAGTGTAAATCAATCATTCATGAGTGCTAAAGTATTCGGAAATTAAGTTTTGTTTGCTAGATAGATTTAGTTTTGAATTTTAAATACTCATTTCATTTGCTAACCATTTCTGGTTTTTCAAACATTATTCTGAAATTTTAGGTGGTAATTTTCGTCAAAAGTGTACAACGATGTGTTGCTTTGGCGAATTTATTGGTCGAACAGAATTTCCCAGCTATTGCCATTCACCGTGCTATGACACAAGAGGAACGTTTATCCCGTTATCAACAATTTAAAGATTTCCAAAAACGTATATTGGTCGCCACAAATTTATTTGGTCGTGGTATGGATATTGAACGTGTCAATATCGTATTCAATTACGATATGCCCGAAGATAGTGACACTTATCTACATCGTGTTGCACGTGCCGGTCGTTTTGGAACTAAAGGTTTAGCTATAACGTTTGTGAGCGACGAAAGCGATGCCAAAGTGTTGAATAGTGTTCAAGATCGTTTTGATGTTTCAATTCCAGAAATGCCTGCCGATATTGACGTTTCTACTTATTGTAAGTTTTATTCAAATTTATCAAAATAATTTAAATTGATTTCTAATTTATTTTTAAATTTTCTATAGTCGAAGACAAATGAACAAAAATTCTGATTGATTCGATATACCAACATTTTGCACATCATCACCATATGAACTTTATCTTTACATTATTTTTATTGGTTTAAAAAAATCATCACTCAAACACAATTGTCCTTTTTTTTGTAATTCAAACACAAAATAGTTCTGTAGGTTTCGATTTGTAATTCATCATAATTCATTTCTAATCTAATCGAAAGAAAGAAAGAAAAAATTATTCGCAAAAAAAACTCTTGATAATCGATAACAAAGTAAAAAAAAAACATTTTTCGAATAAATTTATCATTACATCATTCAATTTGTTTTTTATAAACGAATTTATTCAAGCTGAAAATAATTTTATATAAAGAATTGCACCTGGCGAATGTGTGTGTGTGTGTGTGTGTTTTGAATCGAATGATGTTTACCTTGGAAACAAGAAAATCCCTGCAATTTTTTTTTTAATAAAAAAAAAATGCCGCTGGGATTTTTTTTTCTGTTTTTCGTTTATTCAGTTATATTATCATTCATTGTATTTTTTTTTCATCATCAATGTTAATTTATTCCTGATTATGTTCATCATTATCATGAAAAGAATTTTTTTTTTTTTGCTTAAAACTTGTTGATTCGAATTTTTTTTTTGATTTTATATTTCTTGTCACATGTTGCTACGCGATTGTTTGATCATCATTGAATTGAACACACACACATTAAGTTAAAAATCACAAACCATCAACATGAATGGATGGCTATGATCAAAGTGGCTAGACCAGTTTTTTCAGATTTTTTTTTTATATTTTGTTTGTTCATAACGTTTGATTTTTTTTTGTTTAATGGATATTATATTAGCAAAATTATGACTGAAAAATTTTTTTTTGGAGAGATTCGATTGATTGATAACGGCTAGCGTGTTGTACAAATTCCTAAATTTTATTGAAGGTCAAATTCTCATCATACGAAAGGTATATAAATGAGAATTTCTATTTCAATTTTCAAATTTGTTTTTATATTTCACAGAAAAAAAAATTTATAAATTCTTCAAAATTCAACAACAATGACATCCTATACGGACAAAGGACCACGACCTGAACGTGGTCGTTTCATTCAATTCGATCATGTTACCTATATCGTTGGTAATGCTAAACAAGCAGCAACATATTATTGTGTACATATGGGTTTCAAACCATTGGCATATAAAGGTTTGGAAACCGGTAGCCGTGACATTGTCAGTCATGTGGTTAAACAGAATAAAATTATATTTGAATTTCAATCACAATTGAATCCGGCACATACGGATATGAGTGAACATTTAATTCGTCATGGTGATGGTGTAAAAGTGGTGGCATTCGATGTAGAAGATATTGAATATATTGTCGAAACGGCACGAAAACGTGGTGGAAAAATTGTTCAAGAAATTCGTGAAGATCGTGATGATTTTGGTTCGGTTAAAACGGCTTCTATTCAAACGTATGGTGATACGGTTCATAAATTGGTCGATCGTCGTAATTACAGTGGAACATTTTTACCTGGTTATAAAAAACCAGAATTAGAAATCGATGATTTTCTTGCTAAATTACCCAATATTGGTTTGCTTCATATCGATCATGTTGTAGGTAATCAACCGGATAATCAGATGGAAAAGGTTGCTCAATGGTATGAAAAAGTATTGCAATTTCATCGATTCTGGTCGGTCGATGATAAACAGATGCATACTGAATATTCTGCATTAAGATCAATTGTCATGGCCAATTATGAGGAAACAATCAAGATGCCAATCAATGAACCGGCTCCAGCTAAACGAAAAAGTCAGATTCAAGAATATGTTGATTATTATGGCAGTGCTGGTGTTCAACATATTGCCTTACGTACAGAGGATATTATTTCTGGTAAGAAACATTAAAAATAATAATAAAATATACTAGTTTTTAAACACGATATATATTTATTATTCTCATAGCTATCAGTAATCTTCGTGCACGAGGTATGGAATTCTTGAAGGCACCGAAAACATACTATGAAATGATTCGTGAGAAACTTAAAAACAGTCCTACCAAAGTGGCCGAAGACATGGCTATGTTAGAAAAATTGAGCATCCTTATCGATTATGATGACAATGGATATTTGTTGCAGATTTTCACCAAACCAATGCAAGATCGACCCACTCTATTTTTGGAGGTCATTCAACGACGTAATCATCAAGGATTTGGTGCTGGAAATTTCAAAACCTTATTCGAATCGATCGAATTAGAACAGGAACGACGAGGCAATTTATAAATCGGAAAATTGGTGGTTTGATTAATTGATTTTGAATTGATTTTTTTTTGTTTCTTTCACATAACTGGATAATTCATGTCAATGTATTTTTTCGGGGAATAAAATAAAATTTTTTTTTTTTAAAAATGAAAAATGTTTTTTTTCAAATTTACATCATAAGCCAAATACCATTGATGTGGAAATAGTTAAAATCGATCATCATCGTTGTTTTTGTTGCACGCATTGTCAATTCTGTCGTCATTATTGTTTTGAGTAAAATGTTTGATTTGATTTTGGCGCCAATAATTTAAGAATTGATAATTTCGTAATGTTTTCATTGATTAAACATTCATTAGTTGTAGATGTATCGGTTTTATCTAAAAAAATATCTAATTGTTGCCGAAATTTCGCTACTGCCAAAAAGATCATCGAAATGGTCAAAGTTTTGAATGTTGCCGAAAAAAATGATGTGGCTAAAAATGTTGCTAATATTCTGAGTCGAGGTACGTCAAGACGCCGTGAAGGCTATTCAAAATTCAACAAAATATATGAATTTCAAATGCAATTGCCTGCCCTAAGAAATCAACAATGTCAGATGATTATGACATCAGTTTCGGGCCATTTACTCAACTATGACTTTATTGGTGATTATAGTAGATGGAATGGATGTGATCCAAGAGTACTATTTTCAGCACCGATCACTACTACTTGTTCAGATCAATGTAAGTTAATCAAACGTACCATTGAACGTGAAGTTCGTGTCTCTTCATTATTGATTATTTGGACCGATTGTGATCGTGAAGGTGAAAATATTGGTTTTGAAATCGTGAAAATTTGTCAAGCAATAAAGCCCGATATTCGTGTATTACGTGCACATTTTTCTGAAATTACTAGTGCTGCCATATATCGAGCCATTAATTCATTGACTGAACCAGATAAAAAAATTTCAGGTATTTGTAAAGGCTATTTCATAATAACAATCAATTTATATTTATGAAAATTTCTTTTTTTCAGATGCTGTCGATATTCGACAACAATTGGATCTACGTATTGGTGCTTCTTTTACACGATTTCTGACCCTAGGATTACAACAACTTGTGCCTAATTTAAATAAATGTATTATTAGTTATGGGAGCTGTCAGTTTCCTACTCTAGGATTCGTTGTTGAACGTTGGAAAGAACGTGAAGAATTTGTACCACAGCCATTTTGGTTTATTGAAGTTAATGTAGAACGTGATAATATTAAATGTACATTCACCTGGGACAGAAAACGTTTATTTGATCAACGAGCTTGTGCAGCCATAATGACGAAAATAATGGAAAATCCACAAGCAAAAGTGTTAAGGGTGAATAATCGTCGTACATCTAAATATCGTCCACAACCAATGGATACGGTTACATTTGAACGTTTAGCATCATCAAAATTAAAAATAAACGCCAAACGTGCAATGATGGCTGCCGAACGTCTTTACAATCTAGGTTTTATTAGTTATCCACGAACGGAGACAAATAAATTTCCACCCGAAATCAAATTGAATGATTTAATTCAAGCACAATGTAATAATAGACAATGGGGACAATATGCAAATCGGATTCTGGAACTGGGCGGTGCCAATCCACGAAATGGTAATTTTGTTCATTGAAAAATTTCTTTTATCATCATCATTATTATTCATTTTATATCGCTTTTGACAATGGAGCTTTTTTTTAAAAAATTATAGTCGATCAATCCTTTTTTTCATTTTTTTTCACTATTTTGCACGTTCACTAATGATGTCTATGTCTTTTTTTTTGTTTTTCATTATCATATCATTGCTTTACGGTTGGTTTGTTCGATATTCAAAAGGAAACAAATCGGATCAAGCGCATCCACCCATTCATCCGACAAAGCCGGCAACAAATCTGACCGATGAAGAACAACGTAAAGTATATGAATTAATAACAAGACATTTTTTGGCCTGTTGTTGGGCTGATGCAATCGGTGCAGAAGAAACGGTCGATATTGAAATCAATGAGGAAAAATTTCATGCAAAAGGATTGCGTATAATTGAAAAAAATTATTTAGAAGTATATAAATATGATTCTTGGAGCGAGAAACAGTTACCACAATTTGTACAAGATGAATGTTTTCATCCTAATTCTATCCTGATGAAAGATGGCCATACTACAGCCCCGGAGCTATTAACCGAATCGGATTTGATTGCATTGATGGAAAAATATGGTATCGGTACGGACGCCACTCATGCTGAACATATAGAAAAAATTAAAGATCGTAAATATATTAGCCAAATGGAAGATCGTCGATTGAAACCAGAAGGTTTAGGTATTGGACTTTATGAAGCATATATGGAAATTGAACAAGAAATGACTCAACCATTTTTACGTGCACAATTAGAAATAGAATTACAACAAATTTGTAATGGTGATAAAAATCCTGAACAAGTACTCAATAATCAATTGATATTATATGAAAAAGTATATCATGAATCATTTCGAAATCGTAATCGATTATTTCAAAAAGTAATTGAATTCGTTTGAATGATATCAAATTATCATCATCATCATGACCATTTTGCAAATGGAAGCAATGAAATGATAAAAATTTGGCATTTAAACGCCAGAATATCCACTCAATCATCATAGAAATTTTTTTTTCTGTATATTTTTTATTTATTTCATTTGTTGAATTTTTTTTCTCATTCATTTTATTTGTAATTATTGTACTAAATTCTTGATATCTTTGGATGTCCATTCATCATCATCATCATCATCATCATTGTTTTTGTTGTAGTTTTCATCTATGTTTGCAAAATCTATTATTATACAGAATTTTAGACTTTCAATCGACCAAAAAACTAGTGAAAAATAAATATTTTCTTTCATAATAAAAAAAAACCGTTTATTCTGGTCGTTCTGGTTTTTTTTATATAATTCAATTTTCAGTCAATTTTTGAATGTCGGCCACTTACAGTCCAGTTTTTGTTTGTTTATTTGTGTTTGATGTGAAAAAAAATTGACTAAACCCGTATGGTACCTGAATGGTTTTTATTTGTTTGCAATGACCAATAGTATCCAGTATACCAGGGTTTTCGTAGATGTTTTTTTTTCCACCTGACGTTTACGTAAATGTTTGGTTTTCAAATTTTTTTTTCTGTGATGGCCTATGTATGCATGAAGAATTTTTGTGGAAGAAAAAACAAATGAATTCTATAAAAACAAACAAATAATTGAAAAACCTAATTCTGAAAACTATGTTTACATAAAAAAAAAGAATTCAATTCAAGTGCAATTTTTTCGTCATCATCAATGTCCAAAAATCTCATGGATTTTCATTTATCCATACGACAGTTGTTGTTGGTGGTGCTGCGGCTACTGTTGCTGCTAATTTTTGAATTATCGAAATTTTTCATTTAATGATAAAACACGGAATTATAATCAAAATCGATTTACCCAACACACACAAATACAGAAACACAAATGTACATGTCATAAGGTACATTTGTATGTTGATTAAATTCCAATCTAATAACATTAGATTATTAGATCTTATAATAAGACAAGAAATGTTCTTGTTTCTTTTCATTGTATTGATGATTAATTGATTTTTTCAAGAACAAAAAATATGAAAAAGAACAACAACTACAACATCAGTTTAGTATTTCATTGAAAGAATAAATCGATCCATTATTATGATGATTTCTTATGGATTCTTTTTCATCTTTTTTTATATTTAAATGAAGAAAGAAATGATGTGGTGATGGTATTCAATGATGAATGTATGATATCTAGTTCTTTTTTTGTTGTTGTTGGAGGAGGAATTAGATAAATCCCTAATGATCATCATCGACGATGATCATGATGATAATGATATTAATTTGGTCATTTACGTGATTCAGTTTTTTTTTGCCCATTTCTTGTATAGAATTGACCATAATATTTGTTTTTATGGATTGAGCAACCAAAAAAATTCATTTCATCATCATCTATTGATTCTAGGAGGGTACGAATTCATCCAATAAAAAAAATTCTTTTGCGATAAAAATTTTAATTACAAATTTTTCACAGTTACTCATCAGAAGTTGATTTCAGAACAAAAAACACGATGATGCCAATAATAATAATAATCTATTAATCGAATTTCGTTCGATCTATCTATCTATGTGTTCATTAATTTTAATTTTTTTTCCATCCACTAATGATACATTATTCTGATTGTCTGTAATACAGTAGTTGTTGTATAATGATGTTCACTTTGTGTAATTACTCTGGAACACTCTAGATATGATAATGATGATGATGATGTGTCCAAGAATTTTTTCTTCAATCAATTCATATATACATTAAAAACATAAAGTAATGAAATGAAATGTATGCAACAGATGTATTGAATTATGAAAAAAAATGTGCATTGCAAGATATTTGACCATTATTATTATTATGAAATGAAATGAAATGAAATCGAATAAAAATTAATTGTTTTTTTCCCTATTTCTTCAAGAATATTCTCGTTTGTCAATACAATCGGTTTGTGTGTTGTGTATGGAAAATTTTCATTTTTTTTTCGTCAATCTTTTTGGTTTTTTTTTTATTATTTCGTAAATGACGAAAAAAAAATTCTATAGAATATATAAGTGAAATGAAATTTTTTTTTCTTCTTCTTCTTCTTATCTTCATTTTACCAGTATTATATGTTTTTTTTCTCATCTGGTTACAGGCTGGTACACACACACACACACACACACACAAATGAACAGACTTCCAAATAACATAATCAAATAAAAAACACATTTAGATCCAGAAAAGCGCGATATATATAGAATTAGCCAAACAAAAGCAAAATGTGAAGAAAAAAAAATTAAAGACATTTTTTTTGCTTTTTTTTTCTTCGTTTTCGTTTTCCCCATTATGATTGAATCCTGACGATGATAATGATGATGATGAACCTATGCATACACACACACATACACACACACACATCTTTTTTTTACGAAGAAACCAACAGGAACCATATACACTTTGGAGAAATATGATTCGAACTATTCAATCGTGAAGATCCTAGGGCCGTATTTTAATTGTCACACACACACACACACATGCAAACACAAACACAAAAACAGATGCAGATGAACGGTATACCCCATTTAATGATGATGATGATGATGATGACATTTATTCAATGCCACATGTGGTGACCTGCTTATAGATATATAGTGGTAAATGTGTGTTTGGATGATGACAATGATCACGATGGTCAAAGACTGGCCATATGTAAATCGTTATTTTTTTTAAAAAAAGAAATTGTATTTTAGCAATTCAAAATGTGTGTTGTTCATTCAGTAAATTTTTTTTGTGTATTTGTATTTCAATGTCAAAGTTCAAGCACTGATTTTGGTTATTATCATCATCATCCATAGTTGTATCCGGCAAAACGAATGACCAAATACAATGACGACAATTATATGAATGTTGATTGTCTTGAAAATCATTGGATAGTGTTGACCTTTGATCCGATTGAGCAAAGCAATAGATTTCATTCTTATTTTTTAAGATTTTTATTCATGATTTTTTTGTTGAATCGTTCATTTGATTAAAGATAGTGAAATCGACGGGATCTATTTTTCCAGTTAGTTTTTTTCCCTACTTTCAGAAATATCATGAAACGAGAATCAGAAAATTTTAAAATATTTGATCATTTCATTTCTTCATTAATTAAATTGAAACATTGGAATAAACAATTTTTTATGAGAATAACAAAAAATGTAGATTCTCATCAAGACAAGACTTTATCAACAGACCAGAATCCTATTAGTTATTGTGAAAATGGAAGTCACAACCATTCAAACATGATCGATGGACACCATGATTCAACAATTCCGAAGAAAATGGTGATTATTTTTTATGCTAATGATCATCCAGATTGGTTTGTTCCACAGCAATTCACTGATATTGAACATCATCATCATCATCATGATGACAATGATCACTATGGTGAAGTTCTAAAATATCAAAAGTCAAAATTATTATTAGATTTTCTCGACAACAACAACAACAACAACAACAAAAACAACGAAATGAATAATGAAAAAATCAAACATTTTGATTATTGTGGCCAAAATATCATCGATGACGCCAATGGAGAATCAACGATTAATGAAATGATGATGTTTCGAACAAAATTGATCAATGTAGATGATTGTGACAACCATAATGATAATGGTAATGGTGATAATAATATTGATGGCATCTATTATCATCGAAAAAAACAAACAACAACATCGAATATATTGACAACGTTGTCTAAATTATACAATGAATTTTATAATGACAGCTACCATGATCATGATGATGATGATGGTGTCATAGTAGGCGGAGGTAATGAAAACCAAACTACAAATCGTAACCATGCAAATGTAAATATCGATCAATATCGAAATAATGGTCATCGTCATTACAATTCATATCATCAAAATAGTCATTATAATCATCATCATCATCATCATCATCATCATCAACGCTGTCAATGTCAACAATTATCGAATAATAATATTCTTTTTTGTGTAATAATAAGTGCAAGAATGGTTCAATACATTAATGATGACATGTTTGATTTGGAACAATGTTTGAATTTTTTACATTATTGCCAGAATAATAATAATAAAAATATCATTATACACAACCGGCTTCCAAAGAATAATAATAACATATCTCCATTGAATAATCAAATAAATGAAGAAAATGATGGCCAACATCATGGTCTAATAATAGAACCTGTGAACGAAATTTCCGGAATGACTAATAATCGAATCGATAACAATAACAACAACAACAACAACAACAATAACATTAACAATGATGTACCGAAGAATAAACGAACCAAAAAAAACAAAAGAAAAATGGTAAAGAAAAAATCAAAGATGAATGATAATCATAAAACCAACAATACCATCAACGACCAAAACACTACAATCAAACGAAATAGAATTAAAGAATTCATTCATGAAGAAAAAAATGAACATCAACAACAACAACAGCAGCAGCGTGAAGAATGGCCATCGATGGCAAAAATCATTACATATGCATTATATGATGAATTCAATGAGATTAATAAGTTTCGAATTAAATACAAACTATATCGTTTTGGTTGTTCATTTATTCCTGTCGCCAACAATATTAATATCAAGAAAAATAATGAAATGAAGAATGAAAATGACACCAAGAATATCAACAACAATAATAACAACAACAACAATACCAACAGTTACCAGATAAAATATCAAATAGAAAAAAGAAAATCATGCATTGATATTGTTATTGACAATGCTATATGTTTATCAAATGAAAATTTATTCATCCAATGGCAGCTGCAGTATGAAGAGAAAAAACATAAAAAGATTCAACAGCAACAAAAATGTCATCATTCGAATGATAATGATCATCATGATAATAATGATGATGATGACGATGATGATGATGAAATTTTATACGAATCATCAGCATCGTTACTGGAATATCGATGGCCATTGTTTAGAATTTTTCCAGATAAGATTAATGAGGTAAATAGTATACAACAACAATATGTTTTTTTTTATCTATACGAATTTGATTATCATTATTATTAGTTTCAGTTTCATATCATTTTTTATTCTGGAGCACATAGAAGCATGATAGTATACAATTTGAATAATTTTTTTTTTAACAATAAATCCAAAATCATATAGAGAGAATATTCCGATGATACTCATAAAATTAAAACAGATGTATACACACAAAACAACATTTGTGTCGAAATGGTTTTTTTTTTATATTTTCATTCAAAACATATCTAAATCACACACACACACGCCCATATATTCAGGGTTCTGGTTTTTTTTTTTTTTTTTTTTGTTGATAATTTCTATGAAAAATGACTGTGTCAGTACCAGAATACTCTTTGATGACTTTGTCGATGAATTTGATAAAATTCTACCAGTTATAGAACTATACATTAAAAAAAAATTCAAGATGCCAAGAGATAATTCTGAAGCAAAATTTGCTTGAAATCAAAAGAGAAAAAAAATTTCATTTCCCTTTATCCAGAAAAATGGGGAATGAAAAAAAAATTTGCATTTGTACTTCAGTCATTTTTTTCCATTTCGTGATAATGAAAACATTTGAATTTACAGAAACGAAGAATAGATTTGTACCGACGATGAACTGAATTTTTTGTTTGTTCAAAAGATTTATTTTTTAATTTTCTTTATTTCTTTTGATTTTTTTTATAAAAAAAAAAATTTATTCCCCTAATACCATGTTTATTTTTGCCTGATGATTATTATTAGTTAAATGAAAAAATTCTCATCATTTTTGATGAGAAAATTTCTTGGAAACATTATGGAATATCATCATCATCATCATCATCATATTTGCCGTTTTCAATGAATCCTAATCATATTGATGTTCTAATCAATGGACAAAGTACAATCAATTGGCTTTGCAAGCAATGGATTAATAATAATATTCTTGTCGTACAGATTCCTGGTAATGTTTATTATAATCATGATTTTATTAAACTAAAAAATCTATAAATTTTAGATAAATTTTTCGATTATCGATCACGGAATTCTTTTCCATTAAATATGGCCATCATTTTAAATGGACAACATATTCTAGGCAGTCAAATGATTCATTATGGGAATCAGATTCGAACCACATCGACAAGAATGAGTGATGCAGAAATGGCAACAATTAAAATCAAGTCTTTGAAACCAAACGAATTGTTATGTCATACATTTGGTGTCGATTCTATCGATCAAGTTGATCATTATCTATCATCTTTATTCGATGTAGCTATTCGAAATAGTACAACATCAACATCAAATACACAATGGCCAACATGGTTTCATTTTTGTGCCGTATATGGATTAGAAAAACTATGTTTGAAATTGTTGAAAAAATCAACTCAACAACAACAATTAAATCAAGCATTATTAATTCGTAATTGTTCAGGTTTGACACCGATTGATTTAGCTCATCAATATGAACATCGAAAAATTGTCGAAATGTTCAATGAAATTATGAATAGAATCGAACAAAAATCTTTGTCCAATACAAATTTAATGTTCTTGAATTCCGGTAATGAATTGATGGCGAAACAATGTTCTGATGATGATGACAATGGCAATAACAATGGTAATAATCAATTTCAGCAGCAAACATTTTCAATGGTTGATGGCAATGAACAAAATGAAAAAGTGACTGCAATAACAAACAAAAATGACTTTATTGACCAAAATTTTTATCATCATCATCAAAGAATTGATGATGATCCAATTAAATCGACCGTCAATTGTTTATCGTTCAACTATGGAACAGTATCAGAGATGGATAAAAAACAATTTATCGAATCAAATGTAAAAGGAAATGAAATATCATCATCATCATCATCATTCACATTGCAGCAATCTATAATCGAACAAGAAAATGAAATTGAAAATATTTCAAAACAATATAATCATCAATTTAAGCTCGATAGATTCGATCATCATCATCATTATAATCATAATGTTGGCCATTATAAAAAATTGATGGCTAACCCGATCAAATCCGGTACTTATACCATTGATGTCATGCCCAAATCTAATAATGAAATTATGATTGAAAAAACGACAAATTTGAATCCTTATGATCACATCAAAAACAAATTGGAAATTGCAAATGATCAAACTACAAAAATGCCACAACGACAACAGAAATGTAGTAATCAATTCGAAATAATCGACAACAACAACAACAAAAACAATAACAACAATCGTAATGAAAAAATAATGTCATCCAAATATGAACTATTATTACTTATTGAACAATTTAAACAAGGAATTTCGATCGAAATGTTTGGACAATTATTCAATGAATGGGAAAAAAAATATTTAGATGTACTTGAAGGACAAATGACGAACGAATTTCTTTATTCATTCAATGAGATTAAAAAGTTATGTACCAATATTGATTATGATGATGGTGATGGTGATGTCGATGTCGATGTCGATGATGATGACGTCGATAATGTTGATGGTGATGATCAAATTCAATTTGAAATTGATGCAAAGAAAAAAGAGTATATTAACTATAATCATTGGAAAAATTATAATCATCATCATCATCATCAGACGCCGATCGAAATGGAAATGGACAATAAATCATTTCGACAACGATCTTTATCCGGACAAATGAACAGTAATATTAAGATGATCACGGCAATATCTTCAAACATTCAGATCGATTTAGTGTAAAATTGATGACAATTTTTGTATTTTTGTTGTTGTTGTTGTTCATATTGAGTGTTAAATTTCATTAGACGAAATTTTTTTGTTTCTTTTTCTTTCATTTCTAGCATTGAAAATAAAGAATTCATGGTGGTTTTGTTGTTGTTGTTGTTGTTGTTATTGTTATTGTTCCAGGATCAAAAATCTTGAACTATTGTCATATTTTTGCATTAATATTGTTATTAGTACCGGAAACATTTTACGGATTCATATTACACATCTTAAAATTTTTAATATTTGAATTTTATTCATTTTTTTTTTGTCTCTTCACACGAATCAACTCAAATCAACTGCTGTTCTTTATTCTTTTGGCTAATTTTTGATAAAATTTTCTGTTTTGTACCATTTTGTCATTCTTGCATTGATTCTCTTTCCTGTTTTTTTTTTTTTTTTTTTTTTTTTTTTGATATCAAGTGACAGATTTTTCAAAAAAAACAAACAAAAATTTCCACTCATTTGATGTAGATGCGAAAGAATTTTAATTTTTCTTTTCCTCTAAAATGAAAAATAAAGATAAAAAAATTTTTTTTTCTGCCGCTTCTGGTTACCATTGGGTTATCATCATTTGGAAAAAAAAATTCAATTCAATGTTGTGAAATGAAAACAACAACAACAAAAAAAAAATTATAAATTAAATTCGAATGTACATTCGAATCCATTTGATGAATGTAATATTTTTTTTCAGATTCTTTTTGGAAAATGGAAAACAAAAATTCGCCATCACTACACAAGCATTATGTGATGTATCCATGTGATAAAAGTATTTGTTTTTCAAAAAAAAAAACATCAACAACAACAACAAAATAATCTTCTTTTTTTTTGTTTGTTTGTTGCACTAAAACACACTTGTGATTGATCTTTTTCTTGTGATTTTTTTGCACTCATTTTTTTCATTCTTGAATCAATTTTTTTTTTTTTTGATTTCCTGTTGTCGAGACGCATAACATAACAACGAAATTGAATCCAGTAATCAGTTGTTGCTGTTGCTGTTGTCGTGTCGTGTTTTATTTTCTTGTCGCAATGATAATGACAAGTGTAATGATGGTGATGTGATGAGTAAAAAAAATTGAAAGAGAAAGAAAAAAAAGTCAATTTTCAATAATCGAAACCATGGAAAAGTTTTAGAAACGATTTTTGTTTTTTCTTTTTTGTTTCGATAAAAAAAAAATTTATTGATGACGTTATCCACACACACACACACACACGCACAAATAATCAAACGTCATTGGAATCATCAGTTTCTTTATATTTGACTTTTTTGAACAGAAAAAAAAAGTTTTCAGCTTTGTGTGTGTCTTATCTCGTCACAATGTCATTTGGTTTTGTTGTTGTTGTTGTTGCTGTTATTGTTGATTCGTTCATTATTATTCTTGACCAATGGTGATTAAATAGCAAAAAAAAAATTTATCAATATCAATAGAATTTTAAAGTTTTTTTTTCTCGTAATTCGATGCTGAACTTTATTTTTTTTCTGATTTTTATTATTCAGTTTTTTACTTTTTTTGATTGTGGTTTTTTTTCTGTCTTACACATTATATATAAAACGATACTGCTGCCACTATCATATGTTGTTGATATTTTTGCACCGAAATCCAGAAAAAAAAATTCTTTTACACTTTAAAAATGCAGTATATATATGAGTTTGGAACTTTTCTACTTTTTTTTTGTTTTCTTCTTCAACGTAAAATGAAAAGTGAGAAAATACAATTCATCAATATTGATAATGTTTTTAAAAAAAATTCTCTCTCTTTCTCTCTATAGGCATTCATTGTTCAAAGAATTTCGAATCCAATGAACTGGAACTTTACAAAATATATTCTTTTGTGATAATGAGTGTTTTGTTTAGTTATTTATTTAGTGGCCGTATCCAAAAAAAAAGATTCATTTGTATTTGACTACACAAGAAGAAAAAAAATGAAATAACGAATCCTATGAGAACTAAATGAATTTTTTTTTCTGTTGAAAATTTTGGTTTGTAAAGTTGAATTTTTAAATATTTTTTTTTTCGCTTATTTTACCCATTTTTTCGACAATTTTTTTTTACACCAACCGTTCGGTTATTATTGTTGTTGTAGAGTTCCAAAAAATTATTCATCGGTCATTCAAAATTCTGAAAATTCCTGCTAATCATATTGTTTTTGTTTTTTTTTTTCAATCATTTCATTGAACATTGATGACAGACAGTTTTTTTTTTTTGCCCACTAAACCACAATTTGTTTGTGACCAAGATTCATTTTTCTTTTCTTCTTTTTTCTTCTTCTTTTTCAATGAAACGATGCGTATAAACGTTAAATGGAGATGAAAAAAATATTATGATGAGAGTCCTGAAGAAAAGAAAAAACTTGTATAAATAAATCCAGAATATATACACAAATTACACAAAACTGGTATATATATAAATGATTATGATGTTAATGATATGGATATATGAAAGAATGAAAAAAAAAATACGAAATCGAGAACAAAGTTTGTCTTTTCAGAGCTTTTTTGTTTTTCATATCCATAAGACACACACACACACACACACACACATATACAAGAAGAAGCAAAACCAAGCTTGAACAAATTACTACGAAACAACAAACAGAATATTGTAGTGATATACGAATAAAAAGTCCAATCTCTCCGTCTCTCTCTCTCTCTCTCTCTCTCTCTCTATCTCTCTGGCTCTCTATCCTGGAACACTCAAATCCTTATTTCATTTCATTTCTTATTATTATTATTATATTCCTATTTCCGAAACACAATGAATGTATATTGAGAGAATGTGAATGAATGATAAAAAAAACAAAACAAAACAAAAACGAAAAAAAAAATATTTGATGTATAAACCCAAAGGCTCATGATAATAAAAAAAAAGCTGATCCAAAACGGAACAAATCCGAAGACAAGCACAAATTTTTTTTTCCTTTAGACTATCACAGAGGATGATGATGATGATGATGATGATGACAACAATCAACAATAATAAAAAAAAGGGCGAAGATTTTTTTTTTTGTTCTTTCTTATTTGTCTGGCTGTTTGCCTTTTTTCGAATGGTATGTGGTTGGAATGGAAATGAGAGAATCGAGAGCTAAAGAAAGAGAGAGAGAGATAGAGAGAGTTGAGATAAAGAAAGATGGAAATACTACTCGAATATATTCAATATTGAAAATTAGATATCTGCAGAAAAAAAAAGAGTGAGATATATTGACAATCAAATGAGCAAACATTTTCAAGTATAATAAAATGTGTGCGTGTTTGTGTGTGTGTGTGTGTGTCTAGTCGTTGCAATAATAATCTAAAAAAATAGAACATAAGAAATGATGAAAAAAAATTTTTTATATTCTCTAGTTGCCAGAATTTTGTTGTTGTTGTTGTTGTTCATTTTTTTTTTTTTTTTTTTTTTGGTACAGATAAATATTTCATACTGAAAATATTGCCCGTGTTTACCATCATCACACACATAACATAGAAAGTGTGAAACATTGATGATGATGATGATGATAATCATAGAGTAAAATGATAATGTCCACGTAAAGCCTATTTAAAGTTAACTTTCAAAAAAAAAGAAGAAGAAAAAGTTTTTACTTGAATCTGAAAAAATCCTGAAAATTTTTTTTTTTTTTGTTCTATGTGACCATTTTGGTTCTTTGATGTGTAGAATATTTTTATTTATTTTTATTTTTTTTTTAGCGGAGATGATGATGATAAAAATAATCGATAAATATATCATAAATACATTATGGAGCCATCAAGATAGATCATCATCATCGTCGTCGTCATCGACAACAGTAAGAAAAAGTTTAAAAAGTTATCAAATTTTTGGATATTGTTTCTAACTTTATAAACAACAACATATCCAACACGATGTTTTTTTGTTTAGTGAAGAAAGAAAAATTTAATCTAGTAACATCATTCTTGATGAACATTGGCTTGTTGTTGTTTATTATACGTTTGAATATACCATCATTATTATTATTATTATTATGTTCTGTTCTGTTCCAAGAATATCGTTATAATTTAAAGAATTGCCAGAAAATAAATAAGAATTTAGAAGCTTGCCAATTTGTTCTGTATATCGTGTGTGTGTGTGTGTGTGTGTTTATCGATTGAAAAGATCATAGGATACGTAAACCAAATTCAAATATAATAGGCATTTTGTTTCCAAATGAAAAAAATGAAATGTGACAGTTTTTGGCATACCAAACATATGAATAGTTTGGCCAAATATCCATATTTGTGTGTGTGTGTGTGTGTGCAAAGAATTTCAAATTTACATTATTATTCTTGTATTGGTCAGCCTCCGGGTAAAGAATAGTGGTCATGTTTTTTTTTCTTTAATGTAACAAATGTATGAAATATTAACAAACAAAAAACAAACAAGCAAACAGGTCAAAGAATAAAAGAAAAAAAAACCTGAATCAAAAGTGATTTTTCTTTTCATCAAAAAAAAAAAAAAAAATCTCATTTTTCTCATCACAACAAATAATGGTTATTTTTTTTTTTGTTTTTGCAATAAATTATGAATGAATAGAATCAAGAATCATTCTCATCATCATAATAATGTATTTGTTTTCTTTTCATTTCATTCGTCATTCAATGTCTTGTAATGATAAAAAAAAATACAGAAATTTTTCTATGAATAAAAAAAAATTATATATATCGTATTTTATCGATCAAATCATTCGATTGGTGCGCCGCTATCAGCCATTTTGTCATCATTATCAGATGGATGACATATGATGAAAATACGTATATTTTATCACAATGAAATATGATCCATGATGATGATGTTGAGCAACAATGAATTATGAATTATGATTTTTTTTTCACACACACACTTTCATCATCATTCTGGTTAATTAATTATGGAATCACTCACAAGAAAAAAAAATCCTTAAAAAAATCATTGTTCATCATCATCATCATCATCACTTAGTGAATCAAATTGCAAAAAAAAAAAAAGTTTACGTTGCACATCTATCGATAAAGATTTATCATAATTGAATTTGTATCCATCAGCCAGTCAGCCAGTAGGACAGAGCAAAAAAAAAAAATAATAACAACAACGACAACAAAATGGAACAAGATTAGAATCCAAAAATTTAGTTTTCATTTCATTTCACATTCTTTCACTCAGTGTATGGGTGTGTGTGTGTATGTTTCTATTGTCTCAAAATGATGGCTAATAATAATGATAGAAACCAGTGAAATTTTATTGTTCTCTGCACACCATTACGTCATTGTGTGTGTGTGTGTGTGTTTTTTTTCATTTTCCATTCATTCGGTTACAAATTCATTAAATCATTAGCCAATAATTTATATATATTGACAAAAATACAATTGAAAATGGCTTAAAAATCCTGATCAAATCGTTTAATAAAAATAAAAAAATTAACGCGTGATGATTTTGTGTTGGAAAATATTGTCCATATATCGATTATTATTATTATCAATGAATGATAATCACCATCAATTCTGATATACAATACAAATGTGGTTGCCAAGCACACAAATCTAAATGATAATGATAAATTATGGAATTCAATGTTATCAAAATACAAATTGTCGCATTCATGTATTTCATCTGTATTTTTTTTTTTTTTTTGTATTCTTTATTTCATTCATTTTTACTGGTGACAATCATTGTAACACCAACACACACGAACACACGAGAAAAAATAAAGGATTTTTTCCATTTTTTCCTTCAGTAAATTCTTTTGAAATTTCAAAACAACAATATGAGAAAATAACATTGGGTATAGAGAAAAAAAAATGAACATTCAAACAAAGGCACAGGGCAAATGAGAAAAAAAATGAGGATGAACATGAAACAAAAAAAATTTCAAATTTTCATTCTCAAATAATTCATTTTTTTTTTCTACAATTCGACTTTAAAATCAGAGAGAAAAAGAATAAAAATAGAACTGACTCAATTCTTGAAACGATGTTGATGATGATGATGATGATGATGGGATTTCGACGTCAAGATTTTATTTTATTTTTATTTTCTCTCTCTAGGTTGTTTTTATTCATTTCACTCAAAAAAAAGGCTTGAAAATACTTTTTTCGTGCAGTGAAAAAAAAAAATTTTATCCAGATAATAATAAGCTGGATGAATGAATGAAAAAAAAATGGAAGAAAATTAACTCTGAAAATGTTCAAGGTGAATAATATGGAATAATAATAACAACAGAACGAATGAACGAACGGAAAAAAAATCTCTGAACTTTTTTGCAAAATATTCTGGTTCGTAGTCCAGCACGAATATTCACTATTTCAAAATTTTTTTTTGTATAATAAGCTTGTAAGAATTATATTAACATTGATGCAATACAAAAAAAAAAAGTTTTTTTTTCCAATCTCAGTCATCATACTTTTGGATTATCCACCCACTTATTCTTATTCTTATTTTTTTTTGGGGTTTCATTCTTACTACATAGAGTCACTTAATGATAGATTTATTTCAGAATTTTTTACAGAAAAAAAAATAAATTAAATTTTGAATTTGAAATCATTTTTCTTGCAGATTTCGTAATCTAAAAATGAAGAATGAATGAATGAATAGAAAAAAATATATTCTGGACCGGTTATTATTGTTATCACTAATACTACCACTCCAATGTACGCAATATTGACCATTATGTATCATAATCGTAAAGAATTTATAGTTTTTTTTCTGCTATCTAAGCAGATTTTCTATTTTCTATTTTTTTTTTTTTTTGTTCTTTGTTTATCTAAATAATAATGGAATTAACGAATTGAATTCCGTTTTCTGTTTTTCTTATGGATAATGGAAATTGATATTTTGATTTACGGTCACTGAGAGATGAAAAAAAAATAACCGGCTTGAAAAAATAGAAAAAGAAAATTGTCAAACAAACTATTTGTCATTTTTTTTTGCAAGAAAAAAAAGTACATCGAAAATCAATACAAAAACAATGATAACGATAAGAGAAAAAAAATAAGAAATGAAAATAAAAAATCATGGTCAATGTGGACAAATATTCGATATTTTGTCGTTTTTGTTTGTTTGTTTGATATCCGGGTTATTGATGGTGATGATATCAACGCACACACACGCACGTAAGTGTGTGTGTGTGTGTGTGTGTGTAGGAGGAGGAAAAGGAATTTACTTGATTTCAATTTATACCCCCAAGAGTACCATATGTTAAAATTATATTTTCCATTATACCGATTTTGTTTGATAATGTTCGTCTGATGTGCATGTGTTTTATGTGTGTGTGTTCCAGAAATACATTAAATAAATTTTTTTTTTTGCCAGTGTCCAATGTTTAAAAACAGAATATTATTGACGATCTTAAATACAGAATGAAAAATAAAATCATTCAAAATCTTTGACCATCGGTCAAATTCAAACATGAATTCATTGTGCGTGTGTGTATGTGTGTGTGTGTGTGCACACATAATTAGCAACAATAATGATTGTGAGTAAGAAAAATATAAAAAAAAACAGCATTATCACCATTTTGATAATGGATTTTTACACAACGTAATGTTAATTATCAAATTGTTGTTGAAGAATGACGAATAAAAAAAGACAAAATAAAAACAATGTTACACCGTAATTGGACAACATACATTGACAATGATATATGTCGTTGAAATGTATTTTATTCAATCTATGCTCATTCTTCATTCCGGTCATCCGGTTTTGAGATCAAATGAAATTAAATAGCAATATCAAACAATGTTTCGATTGTATTTTGATTCAATCAATTCATTTATCCTTAAAACAATCGTTTTTTTTGTCATTATCGATTTATTGTTTTCGATTAAGTAGTAATCGATAAAAATTAGACTAACCACTGGAAAGGAAACTGAAACTGAAACTGAAACTAAAACTAAAAATTTCAATCAATTGATATTCATTCTCATGGACCAAGATACTGGTGAAGATAAGATTCTGGTTTTTTCTTCCGATCAGAATCAGAATCAAGAAACAAGACTTGAATCAAGTAATATCAGAAAAGGAAAGCAGAAAAAATTGATTTTTTTTTTCATTCTTGACAATTTTTTTTCTTCATTGTAAGAGCAGCAGTAAAGACAACAACAACAACATTTAATCAAGTTTGTTACCAGTTTTTTTTTGTTTGTTTCATAAGACATTTTTCACTGTCACAAACCAGTTGAAAGAGAGAGAAAGAGAGAGAGAGGGAGAGAGAAACTCACAAATTCACAATCAGAATTGATAGTTTTTTTTACATCCGATGACAATATGAAAGATATAGTGGAAGAGCAAGAAAAAAAGTGTAAAAATTTAAAATTGAAAAATTGAAAATCTTGAATTTCATATCGGTTCAATTCATATGGATATGGTATGATGATCCAAAACTCTGGAAAACAAACAAACAAACAAACCAACTGAACAAACACACAAATTTTTTTTCCCTTTCATTCAATACCTTTCAAGTAAAGACGGAAATTATTTCATGAAGGAATAATAGGCTTCTGATGAAATTCTTTTGTATGCTCATTATGTATACATGGTTCGGTATTTTTTTGTTGTAAATGGCAGCATCACTACCGGAATTTATAAAACAAAAAAAAATTTCAATATTGTGGATGAGCGAGTAACAAAACCGGCCAAAAAAAAAAAACAAATGAACCGAATATAGTTATGAAATATGACTAGAAAAGAAGAGTGTTTAATCATTTTTTTGGAAATATTATTTGGGTGTGCATCTAATGGATTCGTTAATTTTTTTTTTTTTGGTCTCGTTAGTTTTTCAATTACGTATACGTGTCTGTGTGACAATATTTTTTGCACATAAATATTGATGTGTGTGTGTGTATGCATACTGCATTTGATGTTGCTGGTCAATTCATTCATTCATTCATTCTCTGTTGAATAATGATAATGTAATTTGTTGCAAATTTTTTTTTTGGATCGGCAACAAAAAGCACTCATTATCTCCATACAGCAGCAATATAAATAATTTTCAATGATCAAATTTTACAGATATAGATGAAAATGATGATCATGTGATAATGAATCAAATTCTCAACGAATTTGGTTTGAATTTCAACAACAAACAACAACATCGACAATTCAATTTTATTCGTTTTTTATTTTATTTTCGTAAACAAAAAAAAAAATAAAAATAATTCATTTTACTAGCTTTTTATTTATTTATTTATTATTGAAAAAAAAAATTTTCATTCATTCATTTTATTTTCTTTCAATATACCAAAATGAGTTGTGCGTTTGTCATTGATATTTGAATGATGATATGTGGTTAACGTATGCAAAAAAATTTCAGATTCAATTTCTTTTATGCCACACTGACACACACACACACAAGCATCGAAATAGAGGCCATTTAGTTTTTCATCCGTTTTTTTTTCTCTCTCTCTTGGGTATGTGAAAGAATGAAAAAAAGAAAAAATTTCCATAGAGCAACATGAAAAGCAAAAAAAAAAAAAATTCAAGCTTTATTCCATATATACTCAGAGATGTACCGATCAAATTTTTTTTTTCCATATTTTTATTTATAAAATACATACATTACAATACAATATATAGAAAGAGAGAGAGAGATGGAGATTCTAAAAAGAAGCGCCGGTATTTGAAAATTTTTTCTCTGTGTGTGTGTGTGTGTATGTGTGCGTATGTCAAATGAGTGATGGTTTTTTTTTTAGTGTCCATTATTGATTATGTGTATGGTTTGTATGTATTAAAGCGATTCAATTGAATAATAATAATAAATAATGTAAAAATGGTTTTATTTTGTTTAGTTAGAAGAAGAAGAAGAGGCATTGATGAAAAAGATATGAAAAAGTTATCAATGATCAATGAAATAAAGAATGATGATCATGATGATGATGATGATGATGGTGGTGGAGAAACTTTGGAAAGCTCAAATATAGAATAGAATTATATTATTATATATGATGAATATTAAGCGTAAAAATTAAATGTAATGTAATTGAACAAAGAGGGGTGTGGATGGGGGGAATAAATGCATTTTTTTCTTTTTTTTTTGCTTTTCAATTTTACCATTTCCTTTTTTCCCCTTGAGATAGCCTCAATGTAAAGAATATTCTATTTTTAGTTTGGCGTTTTTAATTCTTTTTCTTACTAAAGTATCTTATTCTGTTGTTGTTGTTGTTGTTGTTGTTGTGGTTGAATATCATAACATTTCACGTGATGAAAATTGAATATTTGATTGTTGCTGTAATGGACTGTTGCTGTTATTCGGATTCTGATGATGGCTAGTGATCATTGTTGTTGTTGTTGTTGTTGCTGTTGTTGTTGTTGTTGTTATTGTTGTTGCCGCTGCTGCTGCTGCTGCTGCTGAGCCAATATCAATACAACTACTACTATCATCAACCAATACATTTGCAGTTGTAGATGATAAACAACTATGATGTAAACTATTATTTGGTCTATCATCATCATCATTATCATCCATTATAGTTGTTGTTATATCCATTATTGTTGTCGGTTGTAATGTAATATTTCCATTACCATTAAAACGTACACGTGTATCGGTGGTTATACATGCTTCAGATGCACAACTATAACGAGTTTGACCATGATAACGATCTTGTAATGTATTAAAATCCGGATTATTATTATTATTATTATGATGACGATGACGATTATAATAATGATGAAAACGTTGACCTGATTTTCCATTCTTTTGAAAACATGTACAACAAAATACATTTCGAAATCCTTGTCGAAATCTGTATTTTTGTTATAATGTGGGAGCAAAGTGGGGGGGGGGTTGGTGGTGGAAAGGGAGAAAAAACAATCAGAATTAAAAAAATATATAATTCAAACAAGTAATCAATGAATAGTGAATGTTTGTTAAAATTTTGAAATTATTACCTTGAATTCATCCAACAATAAACAAATGGATTATATACACTATTGGACATTGCTAACCAATAAATAGTTAAATATGTATGTTGTACATATTTTGCATTAATGATTTGTGGATAATGATGAGCAAGTAGAAAATAAATGTGATATGGTGCCCAACAAACCTATACGAAACAAAAAAAAATCGGGAATTAATTATTAACCACAAAATTCAAATAAACAATGTTTGGCAAGTGGAAAAAAAACAACAACAACAACAACAAACAATACTCAAATAATTTATGTACGACTAAACTGGTCAGCCGGAAAACAAAACATAACCAAGTAAAATAATGCTAATATGAAAAAAAACAACTTATAATCCAATTACCCCAAATATGGCAACGACGATCATCATCATTTTGACAATCTATAATCATATATATATATGTATTTGTCATTGAATTCCGGCCGTTTTTTTTGTTGTCATCAGTATTGTGGTTGATGCATTTTGCCATTAATAAAGTTGACACAAATAAACCATAAACATGGATAACAAGATTTTTTTTTTTTTTTTTTTTTGATGATAAAATAAATGGAAAAAAAAGAATAAAAAAAAGTGGTAATAATAATCGTATTAAAAAAACAGCAAAATATGACAAATACACAGAATGAAACAAACAAACAAACGAACACATACTTTACGTTTTGATTTGATACTTTCCATTTGTTTGGCTGTACATTCACCAATACTTTGGCTGCCCCATAATTCACGGCCAACACGAAAATATGTATAAGACATTGATGCAATTGGCAGAATATAAGTGACCAATGTTATAATCACATTGTATCTGGATTAAAATTTGTTTGTTTGTTTGTTTGTTTGTTTCATTTGAAACAATGATAAAAATAAGGGGAAAATGGAAAGAAAAATCGGATTATAATAATAATTACAATTTAAAATTGATCAAGTGTAATTGAATTTTTAAAATGAAAAAAAAATTGAATGACAAACACTGGCACACGCGAACGCATTAACAGTTTTTATTTTGTACAAATTTTTTTTTTTTTTTATACAATGATATAATATTTCATATGGTGGATCAAATTTCTAACATATAATCATTATTTTAAATGATCAAATCTTCGATGAATTTTGATGTTTACATTTTTAAAATTTAAGCCAGCAAAAAAAACACTTTTTCTCTAATATTTCCACGAAATGTCATTGCCCATTGATTTATTCTGTTTATCTGGAATTTTTTCCTTACTAATTCCAATCAAAAGTTCAAAGTTCTGAATTCTGTTACCAAGAATTCACAGCATAAATATTGCATAATAAGATAAGAATTTATCAGAATCGGAAATTTCGCTTACTTAATTTTTTTGTCGTCAAAGTAAAAAAAAATGGCCCAAAAACTTTAAATAAAAAAAAAGGAAAAAAGAAAAAAAAATGTGCACCGATTATCTTTGGACCGGAACTAACTAGTTTATTCTATCATGAATTTTTTTTTCTCTTTTTGCTATATTTAGTTCAAAAGCTATTATGATGACTGAAGAAGATGTTACGTAAAACAAAAAATGAATGAAAAAAGAACGAATTGGTAACGTAATCAAGTGTGATCAATCTTGGCAAACTGGTCACACACACATACTTTGCAGAATTATCACAACTAAAACTACTTATGTTATCGTGTTGAATACAAAAAGTCCTTACACACACACACACACACACTTCATTTGGATTCTGGTGAATGTGTCAAAATAATATATCCGAAACATCAAATCAGGCATCAACAGCCGTTACAAATAACAACAACAACAATAACAGCAGCAGCATTGACCGTAAGATTAAGAAAACTTATGACCACAGAGTGGAAACGAAAAAAAAAATATAATAATAATGATGATAGCTATGGGGAAAAAAACAAAGAAAGAAAAAAAAATGACCAAAGACATGATTGAAATGAACAGAAAAAAAGAGAAAAAGCAGAAACAACAACAACAAAAAAAAATCCATTCCATCTTTCATCGAATCAAAATGATGATGTCCGATGGATAATATTACGAACAAAACTTTTTCATCATCATCGTCATCACACACACACACACACAAAATCAAAAGCCATACACTTGATGATGATGTAATAACACACACACACACACGCATACATTGATCAAGTAAAAAAAAAAATTCAAACACAAAAAAAACAGCCGCTACTCAAAAAAAAAGTGAAAGGCGTGAAGAAAAAAAAAATTTACCAGAACAACACTCTCTCTCTCTCTGTGTGGGTGTGATTCAGTCATCATGATACATACCAGAATAACATAACGCCTTTCATGGTTTAATCACGAAAAAAAAACAGCAACAACAACAACAACATAAAATAACAAACATTCAAGTGAAAAAAAAGGACCAAAAAACTGTGGATTAATTTACATTGAACAACAACAACAAAAAAAAGAAAAGCTTCAATATAATTTAATCTATGATGATGATGATGATGATGATGATGATGATGATGATGATGATGATGATGATGATGATGATGATTCTTTTGGATAAGTTCCGGGCCAAAACAAAGCAAAATTAAAAAAAAACCATTCACACACACACACACACATATGGTTCGAATTGTCCATTTTTTTTCTCTTGTTTCTTATTTATTTATTTATTTATTTATTTTTTGTTTTGGATTTTTGATGCACACACACATGCACATTCATTATCTAATATCTGGGATCTATTTTTAGGTTAACTATATTCAGCCAGTCAGCCAGGCAATTTTTTCATTGTTTTATTCATTTATTCATTTTCTATTTTTTTTTTCTCTCCATTCTGAGCCCAATTTATGTGTGTGTGTGTGTGCACTGTGCTTCAATGATTCATGATATGTTGATTACTGATACTTTTTTTGTTTTGTTTTGTTTCTGGAAAACATTTCATCATGTATTAATATAAGTACTTTATATGGCGGCTGCTGCTGCTGCAACATCCGGCACACAAGAATTTTTTTTTTTTTGAATAACTGATTTTACTATTTTTTTTCTAATTCTCTCTCAGTCTCGGTGTGTGTGTGTGTTATGGTATTAAAATAGATTTCAATATGAATACCGTGATGATAATGAAAGGAAACTATTCATTTTTGTTTTTGTTTTTGTTTTTTTATTCATGATAAAAACAAAAATTTATGAAACAATGAATTCCATCATCATTTGGTTGTTTGTTTGATCACAAGTTGCTAAAATAAAGTTAAAGTCAGAAAAATCTGTGCTTATTATTTAGCCTGTTGCTGTTTATTGTTGTTTTTGGTGGTATAGATTTTTTTTTCGTCCTTCAAGCATCATTTTCTTGAATCCTAATTATGATGATGATGATGATGGATACGATGCAATAAGAAATTTTCAATTACAATTGTAATTAGAGAACAAAAAAAAGTTTCAAAGTTTTCAAATGTTTCAAAAATCGTGTGTTCTTTTTGCAGAATGATCGATACATATAAATAGATAAACCGACAATTTCGGGTAAATTTTTCCGATAACAATCGAAACTTTTTTTTGCCTCCCCAAAAAAAACGAGTAAAGATAAAAATCAAACAAAACAATTGACGTATTTTTCTATCGTAGCCAATCATCATCTATTTTTTTTCTTTGGCCACAAATAGAATCATCAGTAATTCTTTCTTACGTTCGATACGAAACACAACTAATGAAGATCTTTTTGGCAACTAAACTTGAACATCAACACACACACACACACACACACACATTACAGAAAATTGCTTCTCGTTTTGTATTTATTTTGCATTTTTGTTTTCATTCTTTGGAAAATTTTAAACTTTTTTTTCAAGAAAAATAAATGTGAAGAAATAACCTAAAAATCTATCCACTAAAAACACTTGAAACTCTCTCTTACAGCCATTATTCTAGTATTTAAACACAAAGAATTTATGATTGATAAATGAATGAAATTGTTGAAAGAATTTACAGTTAGTTGTCAACAAACAAAAACAAATAAAAAAAATTACGATCACGCTAAAAGAATAAACATCATAAATATTGGCTGAACATGAAAATTCTGTGTTTGTTTTGGGCATAATACAAACAGATCATCATGATGATCATGATGGTCAAAATTAATCATCATGAATCGTGTAAAACACAAAAAGAAAAAGTAAAAAAAATGAATGAAATAAAAATGAAATTCAGGATTCCTTTTCTTTTTGCTATTTCTATTTCTTGATCTTGTTAATTTCGATTCTAAATCCTTTTTCATTTCATTCATGTTAAAACCTATACATCGAAACGAAACGAACAGAAAAAAAATGAGAATTTTAAATCTCTTTAAAACTCTCACTGAATATAATGCCTTTTTTATTAGATTCTTGGAAAATATTTTCATGAAAAGAGCACAAAGAAAAATAGGATCAAAAAAAAACAGGAAATAAGAACAAAAAAAACAGCATTCGTGTGTTTGTCTTTAGGATTCTTTATGATTTATTCAATACTTACATATATTCGATACGAGATTTTGTTGAAACACCATCATACCATTCAAGATAGCATACAACTTTTGAGGTTAAAGTTGATTATTTTCATTCATTTGATCGTTTATTTGTTTTAGTCCAGGTTTCATTGATGATGATGATGATGATGATATAAAAATTTACAATTCAAGTATAATAATATATATATATGGTCGATGGTAATCAGCCATTGCCCGAATGAAAAAAAAACGACGTGAATATCATCATCATACATAATTAAAATTAATTTAGTAATTGAATTAGTATTATTATTGTGTTGAAAAATGTGATTATTTAATGTGTCTGCGTGTGTGTGTGTGTGTGCGTCTGGGTGTAAATGAGTATAAAAAAACGTTGAAATGGAATAATTAGTAATTTAAAACTTTTATACTAAATACTAACTAAAGTTTTAGTTTGATTTATTATTGTGATACACATTAGATGCGTCTGTGTGTGTGTGTGTGTGTGTGAATCTCGTTTTTTTAGACTCATAATAAATCATTATGCTAAGACTAGAAATTTGTGGTGTAAATTGTAAGTAGTCATCATCATCATCATCATCATTATTATTTTATTTTATTATATTTCATTTACCTCTAGTATCACCATTTTTAAATTCTTCAACAATTGTTTTTGAACAAATAATATTTGGTAATGATAGAAAACTGCTTGCAATCCATATGATGACGATAATAATAACGGTTGCTGTACGAGACATACGTGGTCGTAATGGATGTACGATGGCTAGATATCTATTTTTTTTTTTTTTTTTAATAAGAAAATAAACAAAAGAAAGCAAAAAAAAATAAGATTAAAAAACTGAATTTCATTTCATAATCAACCACACATAACCACACCCACACCCACATTCATGATTCATCATGGTTAATGATAATGATGATGATGATGACTTACATTATTTATAAATGAATACCAAAACCAAGAAGAATAAAAAAAAAAGAATTAATCCAATAAACAAAAAATGTCACGAATATCATATTATTATGTGTGTTTGTGTGTAAATAACTTTGATGAATGTGGATCATCGCACTGTTTGTGTGTGTGTGTGTGTTTAAATTCCAACACTTGGTTTCATATTTCAAACACATCTATCCATCATATCAAAACCAAAAAAAAAAAAAAAAAAATATAGATGGATGAAAAAGTGGAAAAAAAACAATCCCAAAAGTCTTTGGATTGTTTTTTTTTCTATCCGCTCACAAGATGAACATCATCATCATCATTATTATCATTAGGGAATAATAACACAAACGATATAGCTGTTAATTTAATTAAATCTTGTTATATATCCATTTCACTGTATGTATGTAGAATGAGAATCTTCACTAATAATCATTTGTATAGTGTGATATCACTATAAATTTTCATATAAATAAAAACATAGCTAAAATAGATGTGAAAACTGACTAGAAAAAAATACACACGGTAGTCATTATTATATTTTTTATTATTATTATCTAAAACTATCTAAAAGTATATTCAATTTGGAAAATAAACAAACAAAGTAGTATCCCAGCTGCCAGGCCAACGGACATCATAATAATAATAATAATAATGGACAGAACACAAACACCAATGATGATAAAATGAAAATCATTTGATTGATAACAAAAAGCCCGTAGGGTAAAAGAATTTTCCATTTTTTTGATGAATCAAAATTTTCTATTGAAAATAATTAATAATAAAACTTTTTCAATGAAAATGAAAATGAAAAATGTTGACCAAAGCGTTTTGACTATACACTATATAGTAAAGATGATGATCAATTTTTTATTGGAATATTTTTTCCATTTCCATTCAAATTATCATCATCATCGTCATTTTTTTTTTTTTTTTTTGGTTGTCATCAAAAAATCACTGACCCAACCAATCGAAGAATATTATTATGATTTCAATAAACATTCAAACATTCTTGATTATTTATTTTTGATTCTTTATTGTAAACAAGCCACCAAAAAAAAAAAAAGAAAAATTTTTCCAATCAATCCATTTCCAATTTTCATTTTATAATTCATTTCGAATTCAAGTGTTTTTTTTTCACTTCATTGATTAAATATTCGTCGTTTTTTGATTTTCATCTATTTTTTCCATTTTATTCCCCAATTTATCATTAATGTAATTCAAATCTTCTCTTTAGAATTGCATTCCCTCATTCTCTCTCTCTTTTTTTGCCATACACGCTGACTCATGCATTATTCTTGTTTCGTTTGTTGTTATTTTCATTTTTTTTTCTCATTAGATTTCTCTTCTTCTTCTTTTTTTTGGAAAGTTTAATCAAAGTTCATTTGGCATCCTGATTGCTATTTTCATGGAATAAAATTATCACAAAAAAACAAAAGTTGAATACGACTCAAATGTTTATCATCACCATCATCATCATAATTTTGGCGATGAAAATTTGCACCAAATAACCAAACTGCACACACACACCATTGTCATTTTGTATGTGTGAATGTTTGCGAGTGAGAGCAAAAAGAAAATGAACAAACCAGTTGTTTGAAATTTACATTTTTTATTATTCTTGTTTCACCTTAATTAGTAGTGTGGTCCAAAATTTCTTTTATTTTTTCTCGAAATGAGTTTTTTTTCTCGTATTTTTCAACGAGAAACTGAAAATCATGATTCTTTTTTTGTCTATTTTTTTTTGTTCTTTTTGTTTTTGCATTCCATTGGAACTTTGATCTGTTAATTGCTTTTTGATTTACTCATTTTTATCGGTGAACACAAATTTTAGCTTTACAAGGTAATAATTCGAATTTCATCATTATACCGAGAATATGATGGAAAAAAAAATTTTCGTTTCTTCTTGAATGTAAATCTATAGATCACGTCATACGTTTTTAGAATGGAGCATGGTTTTCGATGATGATTGATTGGGGTTTTATGATATCTACACTAGCGCACACACACACACATACATACTCAACACACATTAAAATAGAATTTTTATGATTATTTTTTTCTACTGATGATCATATCAATGTGAAAAAAATAATGTATAGCCAGGTGCTACAGTTTTTTTTTCATCATTTTCACATTGGTTATGTAATATGTTCGTGTGTGTGTGTGTGTGTGTGTGTGTGTATGATAGACTATGAAACAAAGAAAAAAAAAATGAACAGAAAAAAAATTCAACCTGCTTATGGATATGAACCTGCTGTCATATTTGTTCTGAATTCATATTGTTTGAGTCATACAGCGGTGCTGGTAGTATCGGTGGATCAAAACAGACAAAAAAAATCCAAGTTGTTTTCCCGAATCAAATCATTCTTATGAATGATGAAATTTTACCGATTCAAAATTCTTAATAAAATCGGGAAAAAGAAATCATCATAGTAACCAAAAAAAAAAAAAACATGAATTTTGTGTTTATCAATGGTGGAAATATGGAAATTTTGAAAATCAAATCAAGCATTTATTTACATCATCATATGATCAAGGGAACAGAAAAAAAATATTCAGAATCAGCAACACAAAAAAGCTGTTGCGATCCATTCAACTGGAATTTTGAGTATGAAAACAACAACAACAACAACAGAAACAATCAACCATATGAAATTTTTTTTTATTCATTTCTTTCAAGTGTCATATACTGTCAAATCATTGAATTGAATTTAAGATGCGATTTATTTTTGCAAATTTTGAATTTCATAAATTTTTCCATCATTCTGCAAAGAAAAAAAAAACATTCATCAATGAATCAAGAATAATCGAGACACTTGGATAATTTATTTTGTGATCGAAAAAAAAATTGTCATAACAATAACAAAATAAACGTAAACATATATGAATCAAAATGATGATGAACAGAAAATTCATTGGAATTAGCAATCCTCATACTCATTGAATGGCCATTGAGTAATAATAATAATATTCATTATCATTATAAAGTTTAATGGTAAAAAAAATTCTCGCTCAGATTCTTATTATTTTTTCTGTTGTTTTTTTTTTTTTTTTGGCCATCAAGAATCAAATGTAATTTATAGTTTTTTTTTCATTTCATTATTAATATTAATATATATAATTCCATTATATTCATAAAGATGATGATGATGATGATGATGAATCATGATGACCAATAATAATAATAATAATAATCAAGATGGTATCAAAGTAGAATCAATAAATAAATATTCTGATTGAATGAGAATACAAATAATTTTTTTGTTGTTTTTTCTTGCAATCCAAAAGAATATCATATAAATGAATGGAATTGAAATTATGAAAACATGAATGTAGTGAATGAATTTCAAATATTTTTCCATTCTCTCTCTCTTTCTCTTTTTCTCATTCTTTTATCGTGACTATGACGTGAATATTAATAATGACGATGATGATAATAATAATAATGATAAAAATGGAATGAAAAAAAAAACAAATAAACATCAAGCTAGAATTTGGATCCATTTTCATTTCTCATTTTGGTATTTGTTGTTGTTGTTTTTTAATAATAATAATAAGAATCATCATCACATTTTTTTTCACAAAGATCGAATCTAATAATAATGATAATATAATAGATTTCAATTGAATGAATATTTCTCGATTTTCGGTTCATTTGTTTTTTAGATGATGGTCCAAGTTTGGATTCCTTTTATTTTACTTGTTTTTCATTCCATTATTTTTTTTTTATTTCTCTCGAAACTTGAAATTTCAGTTGAACGATAAATATGAAATCAATCTACAAATACGCTTGGATCAGCAAACAAACAAACAAACAAACAAACAACGTACAATCGAATTGAAGAATCTCAAATTCTAGTGAACATTAGAAAAAAAACAGAATTTTTTTTATTATACAGAATTGTGTAATGTTTAATTTTTGAATAATAATAATTTTTTTTTCTTGATTTTGATAAATTCCACAATTTTCATTTGATTCTTTTCTTGATGAAACTTGAATTTAATTTATCATCAAGATCGGGAAGATAGAAAAAAAAGTGCGGAATTGAAGTTCTGATGTTTTCACGATTCTCTTTCTCTATCTCTCTCTCAAAAAATAAATAAATAAACTTTTACAAACGATGAATTAAGCAAATTGGATAAGAAAATCAAACAAACTTGTCTTTGAATGAGCTACGATTCGATTCAAACGAATATATCAAAAGTGTTCAATACATACTTGTGTCACTATATATATATATAGTTGAAGAGACTATTATCTGGAAAGCTTAAAAACGATTTTTTTCAACAGAAAAAAAAACGAAAATTTTCAGTTTCAACTTTTTCTTTCTCCACTCATATACAGTTGTGTTTTCTATCAGACAAAAACATTCTGCTAGAAAAAAAAATCATCAACAACAACAACAACAAGATTTCAGTGAACATCAATGGAGATTTTTTTTTATATATTCATCAGAAATTTTGTATTTATATCCATTCCAGCAAAATTGTGTAATAGCATTAATTTGATTCATCATCATCATCATCATCATTCACGTTTTTTACCAAAAACAAAAAAAAACAAACGGCAACCAAACAAACCACACAAATGTTGACCAGATTTTGTTTGTTTGTTTGTTTGTTTGATAATAGAGAAAAAAAATCGAAAATAAATCTGAAATGAAAACGGGTATCACATCAGATTAAATTGAATCATCATTGCCAATTACTGTTGAAAAAAACAAAATAATAAGCTTAATAAAAGCTTCATTCATTGTTGAAAACAACAAACATAATAATAAAATCGGTAAAACAAAAAAAACAACAACAAGAAATAAATAGAATGTTGACTGTATTTATGTGTGGCCCGTGTTAATAAATGGCCAATGGTCATTTTTTTTGCGAATTTCAACAACTTTGATGAATCATATCGATGAAATGAAAGAGTCGAAATAGTGATTTTGTGAATTGAAAACAAAACAAAGATAATAATACTGGACAACATAATATAATTTTGGATGTTAAATTGTTTTTTTTTTGTTAAATCACATGATGGGTTAAAATTCTATGGTCAAATTGTTTTTGGATTGTTTTTTTTTTTTTTGCTTGGTGCAACTAAAACACACAAAAAACTGACTTTGTTACATGCTTTGTCTGTTTTTTGGATAATTATTGGCTAATGACCGTAATCGTCATCGTCATCATCATCATCATCATCGCAAGTATCCATCATTGCGATGATCATCTTGACTTATCTTTCACAAGTGTTATTTACTTTCACAATAGAAAATGGCTTCCAAATTGGTTGCACTTGAGAACACCAGAATCTCTCCACCTCCAACAAAAAAAAAAACAAAAAAAATTTAAAAAACAAAAGAAAGAAACTTAAATCGTTTATAATCGAAAATAACAACAACAACAACAACAACAAATGAAATTACTTTTTGTTTCAAAATGAACATTAAACGAAAAAGAAAGTAAAACCAACAACAACAACAACAACAAAATGATTAGTTTGGCACTGAAATTCATTGTACAATGAATTCTGTTATAGAATAAAAAAAACTGATTGACAACAAGACTGAAACATAATTGGAACAAATATATAAATATATATAGAAACAAAAAACAAGCAGAAACATCTGCAATACTGTTGTGTATAGGGTTCAATTTAAAGATCGATCAATCATTCAATGTAATGAAATGTTAGTTAGTTAGTTAGTTAGTTAGTATGGTAGTGTGATCGTCATAGAATAATAACGATCAAAAAAAAACAAAAAAATTTAGGTAACTGACTCTCAATTCAATTCATATGGCCGATAAAACTTTCAAATGAATCAAATTAACTTGGTTAATAGAAGTTAAAAAAAGCTTTCAATATTTTTTTCCCCCCTTCTTCATCATTCATTCATTTATTTATTCTCAATAAAATCGGGATCGAAAGTTTACATGTTTACCAAAGTCGTATTGCATTTTAATGTCAAGATTAAATTCATTCATTTTTTTATATATATATCGAATATCGTAACAAAGATAAATGATAAAATAGTAGTGGTGGTGGTGGTGATGGTGGTGTTTGTGTACCAAAATGAAAATGAAAAAAAAAACAACAACAGTCCACCAGGAAAAAAAAGTATATAAATAAAACATGGAATCAGTAGACCAAAAAGGGATAATCAGGAAAAAAAAGTGATTTCGATAAACAACAACAACAACAACAAAAAAAAAGTTTGTTCAAATTAACTTAACAAAAGTTTTTGGTTTTTTTTCCATACAAACTATCAATGTAAAGTATAGAAGTGGTCCCCAAAGAGTTAAAAACAGCTCAATGTTTTTTTTTGTTCTATGTATACGAATGGATTTGAAGTGAAAGGGAAAAGTTAGATGAAAATTCAAAATTCTTCATTCATTGATAGAAGATTCAGCAGAATTCATGATGATGATTTTCATTGGAATAAAAAAAAAAATTTTTATTAGTGTGTTTCTTTGCCACACTTTTTTTTGTTTTGTTTTACCACCAAACGACAATATGATGTAATCAAAATTATATATGATAAATTTATGCCTACTAAGCAAAAATGAAAAAAAAAAATTCCAGAATTCCAATTACTCAATCAATGGCTTTTTTCTTGCTAATCAACGGCAAATCATTCATTAGTTCATCATCATCATCATCATCCATATGAAAAAATAAAACAAAAATACAGCCAATTTGACCTTTCCAGGTGGATACATTGTTGATAAATTGTAAACAGAGAAAAAAAACTTTTTTTTTGTTTTGTTTCTAATTCCAAATTAAAAAATGATGATGATGATGATGACTATGTTTATGATGATTATGATGAAAAAGTTTTCGTTAACAATGATGATGATGATGATTGAGTTGAAAACAATTGAAAAACATAAAGGTCATGATGATTTTTCATTCTGTTGAATTATCATTTTTATTAGCATTTACATAATAATACTGAAAGTATTAAAAAAGTTTATACCAAGAGAAAAATAGAAATTAAATATTAACGACATTCAGGTCATAAAAAGAATGAAATTCAAGAATTTCTTCATGTGTATACATTGCATGAAACTAAATATATCTGTTGCTCGATGGCAGCGGATTTTAATTTAAAAAAAAAATGATGATGATGATGATAAAAAATTCATATGAATTTGTTCATCGAAAAAAAATATCCTACTTGCACAAAATTACAGAATTGATCATAGATGAATGGAGAAAAGATTTTTACTTTGACTTTTAATTTGAAATATAATATAATTATTATATAACCTGTCAAATGCCAAATTAAATGTCAATGTGAATCATAATAAATCATAGAAAAGAAGCAATAAAAATTCAGAATCAAGAATTCTTCGTGATTTTCACTAATTCACTCATAACGATGATGATGATGATGATGGAAGAAATAATTGCAAGATAGAGATATATAACACCTGCATTCTGATAAAAAAATCATAACGAAAAAAAAGAAATATTAAATGAAACCTAAAAATAGTTAATGATTATCGATTACACTCAATTTTGTATGTGTGTGTGTGTGTCTGTGTTAATTAAATGCAACATAATCTTTGTTGAGAATAAAATGAAAAACAACCAAATTCTTGAAAGAAAATTGACAAGAATCAATGATTTGCCACATCATCATGTGATATGATATGTATATGATATAAAAAATGGTAAGATAAAAAGATATGCTCTTTTTTATGTTAGATAATGGTGATTATTATAGCGATAATATCATTTCTTTTCATCCATTGAATGCATAAATATTATAATTTGGTTTACATTTATTGTGAATATTTCTGAAGAATTTTTCTGTTTGATGATGATGTTTTTACTTGGAATATAAATGATAATAATCATTTGGTAATTACGATGATGTTATGTTACAAACATGAAATAACTCTCTGGTTGTCCATTTGTTTTTTTTTCTATCAATTTATTCATTTATCAATACATTTTGATCGATTTAGTGATGGTGGTCGGCAGCTTAATCACAACATTATTACATAATTGAATGCATAATCATCATCAACATTATGGATTATTTACTTTAGATCAAGAAATTCATTTGTTTGTTTGTTTGTTTTTTTTTCTTCTGATTTCTAACAAAATAAACAATTGGTTAGTGGATAGAGATGATGGTTTCGTAATTTCGATTAATAGTAAATAATATTTATTATTCATCAATTAGTGGTAAATAAATAAATAAAAAAAAAAAATTCGATACTTACCGATCTATTGATATTGCCATCAATGTGAAAACGCTTGCAGCCACCGATAATATAGCAATGAAATTCGATACTTTACAGAATAATTCTCCAAAAGGCCAATTTGAATTTAACATGTAAATAAAATTAAAAATGACATTCAATGTCGAAACCATTATATCGGCAACGCTTAAATTGACAAGAAAATAATTTGTTACTGTACGCTAAATGTATGGTGTGTAAGAATGGATAATTGGACCAAAAAAAAAACCACAACAGAAAAACAAAAGATTACAAAAAAAAAATTAAAAATTACAAAAAAAAAATGATGAAATTAATGAAAAAATATTGCGTGATAAATTCCAGAAACCAGAACACACAGAATGGTTTCACAAACACAAACACAAAACAAAACAAAATTTTATGGGCTGTCCATAATGGACATCATCATTATCATTTGATTTTTTTTTTGTTACAAGCAAAGCAAAGCAAAGCAAAAAAAAAATTTCTATTTTTGGGCTAATAATAATTTCATTTCATTTCATATAATACAACTCTTTATTATTCCTGTTAATTCTTTAATGATTTTTCCGGAAATAAAAAAAAAATGATCGGTATATGAATGTCAGTTGTAGTGAACACTCTATTCGGTTGTATCATTCATTAGAGAAAAAAAAACGTCATATACAAACAAATGATAACGGGAAAAAAATGAAATGAAAATGAAAATTTCAACTCAATTACTGTTGCTATATAATATTTTTCGTTTGGATATGAAAAAAAAATGTAAAACTTTTCGACCACAAAATTCTGTTAAAATTCTGCTATCCATTTTGGGTTTCCTTTTTCCATTTCGATTAACTTTTTATAATAAATAAATTCTATTCGTCATATACAATTGCATTTAATGGACATCATTTTCAAATGATGATAACAACATTTGTGATTCAAATCGATTACATTTGAATTTCCGTTTGTTAATCGTTCTTACTGCGTATATATACTGTGTTATACTGTGATTGAATTACAAAAAAAAAAATAGTTAATGAAATTGAACATTGGATTTACCATTCTTTTATTGGTCAATACAATCCATATCACAATAATATTACCGCCAGCGGCAACAAATACCATTGTGCCAAATATGAAACTCCATAAAATTTGTTGATATAAAGGCATTATATAAATATTACGTTCCATTTGTTCTTCATCTGATAATAATGAATAATTTCCAGTTGTTTCTTCTGTCATATCTAACAGTGTATTTTTATTATAATTAGTCACTGTAATTGTTTCCCATATTGATGACATTGTTGAATTTGTCATCATCATTAATGATAATGTTGATGGTGTATTTATAAATTGTTGTTGTGGATTTAATTGTGAATAAAATGATGATGATGATGACGATGATGATGGTAATGATGATCCAAAAAATGTTGGTGATGCAAAATCCGATGAAGATGATGTTAGAGAAGAAGAAGATGATGATGATAATATCGATGGTGGTGTTGCCTGTATTATTGATGATGTAAATGATGGCCATATTGATGATGATGTTTGATGAAATAATGTTGATGATGATGATGATGGTGATCTCATCATATCAATATCAGTTCCACTTGTTTCATAGAATAGTGTACTACTACTACTACCACCATTACTACCATCACCAATACCTAAAGATGATTCAAAACTTTCATCTGAATAATAATTTGATATACCATTAACTAATTTATCCAAAAATGGTGATTCTGTGATTGGTGGTTGTCGTATGTGTGTCATCGATGATGATGATGATGATGATGATGGTGATGAATCAAGAGATGTGGCTGATGATTCGAATAAACGAAGTGATGATGTTGATAAAAATGATGATGACCTTTCACCGTCAACATCATTATCATTGTTGGATAAATGAATATTAGACATTTTTATTTTTTGAATATCGATATCATTGAATTTGAATTGAAAAAATGAAAAAATCTATATATAACATGAATATGGATGAAAAACATTATTATTTTAATGGATTTTGTTTCATTTATTCGTTTCATTCAATTCATATTGTTAGTATTGATTTATGATTCATGTGAATAAGATGCCGGTATGATGATGACGATGTAGAAAACATTGGAAAAAATCTATTATTATCGATTATGATGATGATGATGATAATGTTATCAATGTCGATCTATATGACAAAAATAGAAATAACAAAGCAATCGGAAGATAAATAATTTAGGAGACACACACAGACACACAGAACGAATGTAACAAACACAAAATGATTTCTAACAAAATCTCCTATAGGAAATTTTTCTACTGTTTTTTTTTTTTTTTTTGACAATTATCTGTACAAAATTCTGGAAAACATAAAAATAATAAAATCAAAGAAAATGAATTAAATTTATTCGATTAGTTCTTTTGTTCCGGAATTTTGTTTAGATGTACACATATCACACAAAATTACACAATCGTTTTGTGTTGTTTTGTAACAATAATGATAATTATGGTAATCACCGCGTGTTTGTGAGTGCTTGTGTGTGTGTAGGATTTTTCTTTGACTTGCCACAATTTGATTATAGGATGAATACAATCACACCAACCAACAACATCATCATCGTCAAACAACTATGATCGTCATTGTATAATGATTGAGCAGGAAAAAAATATGGAGGAACCAATGGAAAAAGTTAATGGCACAAACACATTAAACTCGAATCAAAACAAAACATAAATTATGATATACCAAGCCAGAATATTGAAAAAAAAATCTGGATCAAAACGAAAAAAAAAAATCGAACACGAAAATTAAATGAATAAATGTTGTTTACACACCAACACACCAACACACACGAAGACCACCACCGACGGGGAAAAAAATGAAAAAAATTTCTTCTAATCATCCAGGATCACTGAATGTATTCATATCGTCGAAACACACACACACCCATTCACAATTAGTAGACGCCACAGACGCCAAAAATTTTTTCTCCAAAAAAAAAATCTTTTTGTTTTCGTTTCACAAATGTTTTATGTTAGAATTTCAGAAACAAAAAAAAAACGAACATTCACCAGCAAGAAAAAAAAAGTTTTAAATGTGAACATTAAAAAAATTATAATGTCTTTTTTGTTTCTTTGATTCTTTTTCGGAATTCTGAATGAATGAATGAAATTTATTCTCATTTCATATGATTGGATGAAAAATTTTTGAACAAATAAACCGCAACAACAACAAAGAGAAAAAAAACAATTTGATTCATACACACATATCACACATTAATACAAAGTTGAAAAATATATTTTTAAATTGAACCCTGTAGTGATTGATTACAAACAAAAATGGAATCGATTGTTTCAAATGAATGAATGAATGAATGAATGAATGAATTGGAAGGATTTATAGCATCAATTTTTGTATATATCACAAAGTTGAATGAAAATGAAAAACATTTTTTTTTTGTTTTTCTCAATCAATGAAAATATAAATAGCAATAGATTATTTGGAAACAAACAACAAAAAAAAATTTCATCAAATGCAATGTGTGTATGTAGTGTGTGCGCACGAATTACAAATGAAATAATAAAACATAAAAATGATGCCGATGATCGTCATTTTTATACCGAAAAGTTTCCAAAGATTGTAGATTGTAAAAATGGGCAAACGATGTGCAAAATACAACCACAGATACATACACACACACACACACAGAGAGAGATACCGATACTGGAACCATCATGTACACGCATGTGTGTGTGTGTGTGTATAGATTCAAAGAATTTTTTTTTTTTTTTTGAAACGAAATTTGTTGAATCAAAATAATGGTGAAAAAAAATAAAATCTGAAAAAAATTCAATTTTTTTTATTGTTGTTCATATGTGTTTTGTTTAATTGTGTAAATTGTAATGCGTCATAAACACATGTGTGTGTAATAATCATGATGATGATGATGATGATGATGATGATTGGATCATTCACTGTCAGAATCAATCATAACTGTATTTCTTTGGCTGTTGAATCCATCATTTAGAATGATTTTTTTTTCGTTGATGCGCATCATTGTTTTTTTTATCGATTGGTTAATTTTAAATTTAAACCCGAATAATTACAAATTGTTCTTATTTCGTTTGTTCCATTTGGAAATGGATTTCATTTTATTATTATTGTCCATTATCATCATCATCATCGACAATAATAATCATTGTCCAATTTTGATCCATTTTATCTAAAATTACAAAACAAGAATTAAATTAATTAAACGTTAATAAAATAATATAACCATTTTCAAATTCAAACTATCGATTGTTTGAATGATCGATATATATCGATCCATCAATCGATATATATCTATTTTTGTTTTATAAAATAGAAATAGAAATAATAAAATAAAAAAAAAGTGTTTACGATTACGATGATGATGATGATGAATAATAAAAACAAAATTCCCATTTTCCAGTATGACCAGATTGAAATTGATCCATTGAATGAATGAATGTCATGATCATCATCATCAAATCAAACTTATTGTGCAAGACGGTGATCAATGTAGAAATGTTGTAACAATTTGTTTGTTTTTTGTTTTGGTCCGCTTCAAAGATGCCATTGTCATTGTTATCCATCCAAAATTTTTTTTTCACATAAAAACAAATTATGATTATAAAGGATTGTGTTGTAAAGAGAAAAACATTGAGAAAACAATTTTTGTTTGTCTCAAATAATAGAAAAATCGATTCGAAATTCTTTTTTTTCCATTTGAAATTCAATCTTTTTTTTTCTTTCTCTGTTCCATGTTTGAGTGATGATTAAAACCGGCCGGCCAACTAATCGAATGATCATCATCATCATCATCATCAGCACGTATGTGAAATGAAAATAAATGGCAGAAAATGAAAGAAGAACAAAATTTCGATAAAAAATTGACATTCCATTTGATTGTAGAATATAAAAAAAAGAGAGAAGAAAAATAATTGAAAATTTCCAACCAATAACAACAATGGATTCGTTTTTAGATTCAATTGTATTTGGAATTATTTATATTCTTTTCTGAACACAAACACCTTTCTACTAACGAGATTGATTCGCAGAAAATGAAACAGAATTTGATTTGTTTAATGTTAAAAAGGAATCCAGATGAGAAACATGAATATTCTTTTCGTGAATCCCATGAGACAAAGAATGAACAGAATCAAGTTTTTTGTTCTATTTTTTTTTTTTTTTTTTGATTACGTCAATTACCATTTTAAATGTGGCTAATAGGTTTTCCACCTTTCATTGTGTACATGATTCGCGATCGGTCGGGTGTAGGTTCCGTTTTTGTGTTTTTTTTTTGTTTTGTTTTTCGGTTTCTCATTCTTCATCTGTGTTAGATTCATTTCATTCAGAATTTCTATTCCTGTTCTGGTTCAATTTATAAGGTCAATTGAGTTTAGTCATTTTATTTCTGTTTTCAGATTCAATTCAATTCCGTATCATTCATGAATTTTGTTTGTTTAAAGTTGTAAAAAGTTTTTATTGAAAATTATGATCACCACCATCATCAAGAAATAAAATTGAAGAATTTTTAATTGCAATTTAAACAAGAGAAAAATTCTGTCATATTTTTTTTCGCTCATATTTAATTTTAAATTTCAAAATTCAAAATAGCGAAAAAATTTTCCCACTTCATCATCTGTTTTTTTCAAACGTGACAATCATTTTTTTTCTCATTCTTTTCATTGAACAATTCAATTTTAATTTCAAAATGAATATAACAACACAGAATAATAATAGTTTGACCAAGTGGAAAGGTTTCATTCATTTTGTTTGAATTATTTTTTTTTTGATTTCTTTCAATTTCTGGTTTTTTTTCTGTTAATAAACCGTATTTTTCTCCACCATTTTCATTTTCTCATTTTGATTTGGTTGAGAATCTGATCAAATATCCAAAAAAAAACCAAATGTTCGTGAAAGTCTGTTGGGACTGGTGTTTTTTTTTCTTGTTGGAACATTTGGCCTCATTCTCGGTTTGATGGTACAATGGTAGATACAAGAGAAAAAAAAGCAAACAAAAAAAATTAAATCAAATTGAAATGAATATACTATACATTCCAATTCAGTTTGGATTGATTTGTTTGTTTGTTTTTTTTGGTTGGCCATCAAAAAAGGCAAAAAACCAAATAAAAAAAAACAAACAAACAAACAATGTACCGAAGAATCTAGTGGTTGACATTTCAATTGGAATGATTCAGAATGAAATTTATCACAGAATCTGTCGACCATTGTAAAACGATTGCTATATATGATCATTATTAATATTTGAAAAAATGATAATAATTCAAAAAAAAAATTCCTCGTCAATTTAATTCCAAAAAAACACCAGCATTTTATTAAGCCTCAAACGGAAAAAAAACATCAAACGAAAATTTCAAAATAAGGAGAAGAAGAAGAAAAATACATAAGTGAATTAAAAATAACTATACACGAATGCAGAATATTCTAAATAAATCATTAAACCATAAATAATGGAAACAAATGACAATTCTAGTGACGACGATGATGCTAATAATTTTGGTTATTTAAATGATAAATCTTTTTTGCCGAATCACAAGATAAAGAGTTCCAGAATAAGGACCACCAGAATAATGACAAGTAAATCATGATTTTTTTGTTGCTTAAAAAAATTAATTTTTTTTTTGTTGGGGGCGAGGGGAAGTAAAATTTTTGAATTTGTTAGTTTGATTTTGATTTGCAACAAGAAAAAATATTTGATTCTTTCGTTCCATTGAATATTAATGAATAAAGGAATTTTTCAATGGAAAAACATTTTTAATTTGAAACAAAAAAAAATGATTCGTTATTCAATATTCAATTCGATCCTATTATTATCCGATTATAATGATTTTTATGAATATGATTGCCAAATTTGTACCGAAACAGAAATTAAAAAAAAATTGATTTACGATTTTATCTGGCCAATTTATTGCGTATCATCTATTTTATTCCATTTTTTCATGCAAAAAAAAATATGTATTCTACACACACAAACACAATGATTACATATGAAGATTTTTAAATTCATAACGCCCATGTCATTGTCATATAGTCATTAATAGTTATTTTTGGTTGTTTTTTTTTCTTGTTGTTCTTATTGTACTATTGCATAACACACACACACACAAAGACAAAGACAAAGACAGTATTGGTAATAAGATTTGTGTGATTTGCTGTAACATTTCATAATGATTACCAATTCAAAAACAATTTACTTGCTTTTGAACAAAATGTAAAGTAATGGTACCTTTTATCATTGTCATTAGGTTTTTTTTTTTTTTTGGTCTGTTTATAATGTTCAATTAATGTTTGTAGAAATGGAAAAAAAGCATTATGGATTATGAAAGAGTTGATGATAGATGATTCATTGGAAATGAATGAAATAATTACTGTCTATGTGTGTCTGTCTGTCGAAAAAATGTATTGCCCTCCAGTGTAATTTTGAAAATAAGATGAAATGAAATGAAGAGAAAACGACAACAACAACAACAACAACGACAAATGAATCAAAATTTTGTGTTTTTTGGTCATATTCAATTCAAACGTTGATTGTTGTTTCTTATAGCAATGATGATGTAAATTGAAAATGACAAATAATAACTATGAAGATTTTTTTTTTTGTATTCATAAGTATATGAAACGAGAAGAATTCAAAGTACAGCCATTGGTTTGTTTTTTTTCGTTTTGTTCCTATTCCTGTGAATAGTGAATACATATTTTTTTCTCAACTGTTTCCTTATGATCATGTTTTTGACAATACTATAATGATGATGAAATGGAATGAATATTCCATGATGATGTTTTCATTTTAAAAAAATGTGTGTGTGCGTGTGATTATAATGACGCTAATATAGCACACACACACACACACAAATTTTTGGCCAAATCAAATGGTAAGAAAAACAGAATTCATCTAAATTGAACAATAATAACATAATTCATATTGATGAATATAACCTATTTATATTCATATATATATATTTTGATGGTAGTGAACGAATATTTTCTTATTTTTTGTTCAATTTTGATAAATCGATTCGATTATAACAACAATTTGCTTCTGGCAAATTGATTAATATCATTCAAATAATAAAATTGTCGATGATACATTGATATATGTGAAACATTTGTTGTTGTTGTTGTTGCTGTTGTTGAAGAAGAAATGTATGAATTTCAGAATCAATTTCCATTCGAAACAGCCATATGCAAGAATTTTTCTTTACTCAAAAGAATCGAAAAAAATTGGGTGTGTTTGTTTTTCATATTTTTTTTTCTCTCCCAATTCTCATATTACACACCATTCAAAACAAGTTTTTTTTTTTGCTTTTTATGACCTTATCTCACTTCAACACTATATTCCACCACAGAGAAATTGTATATTCTGTTTTGAACAACAACAACAACAACAAAATCCAATTTCAATGTTCTTGTCACTTGAGATTTGTAGATCGTAAACATTGAGAATTTTCATCATCATCATCATCATCATCATCATCATCATCATCATCATCATCATCATCATCATCATTGTTACAAATGATCGAAAAATATTTTTTCGAAAATAATAAAATTCCGATTAATGTAATAACAATTTTTTTTGATTTATATTATTTTCCGGGTCATCAACTTTAAATTTAAAAAAAAAAATTTTTTTCTTTTCACTCTTTTAAAATCAATTGAGAATTTTTTTTTATTTTCAATTCTTGATGAACTCAATGGCGCCATCAACCGGGTAAAATTCAAATCATTAAATAGTTTTCGACGTTACTCCTTAGATGGCAGAATCAAATGGATTTTTTTTTTTTTTGAAAATAACGCACAAAAAATATGAAAAAAAAAATTTTGAAAATAAAAAAAAAAACGAAGAAATTAATGTCGAAACGCAAGGATAACCAATAATTGGAAACAAACAAACAAACACAGCACACACACACATGAATGTTATGTGGATGTGTTTTTTTTTTTTTTTTTGTATATATGGTTCCAACAGATAATTTTGAAGGATAATTTTTTTCTAATATTACTGAATGTAATGTTTAAAGGGTTAACCTTGTCGTTTCATTAGCACATTTTCTCATCATCATCATCATCATCAATAACATTATCATCAAATTTTCGAAAAATAAAAAAAAATGTTCAACACTCATTATGGACATATTGATGGCGAAAAAAGCATTCATGATGATGACGATGATGATGAAATTTTATTTCATAGGACAATTTTCTGGAACAGTAAATAAAATGAATGAATGAATGCAAAATGTCCATTGTGAATCAATCAATGGAAATAACAACAACTGTGTAATACAGTAATAAAAGTAAAAAAACATTGGAAGTAGCAAATTAAGGTGCAATGACATAATTTTTTTTTCTATAATTTACTTCACTTCACTTTGCCATTGTCTTTTTTTTCACTATATTGAATGCCATGAAATATGATAATGATTGTCCATTGCATTGTTATTTATTATATTATATTAAGTTCCTAAATTCCTAAATTGATTCAATTCAATTGCAAGAGAGAAACAAATGGAAAAAAATTCATCATTTCTAAAAATGATGAAATTTTTTCCATTTGTTTTGAATTCTAAATGAATTGTATGCGAAATATAATGGAATGAAAATCTACATTTTTTTCGTTTGAATACAGAATTCCGTATTGGATAGAGAATGAATTATAAAAGTGAAGTTTAACTGTAGATTTCTGTTTTGTGTGTGTGACCTTACTGTACTATTTCAAAAGCATCAGCAAACTATAGTTTCAAGAATAAAAAAAAAGTTCTAGAATCTCTTTTGTGTTAAAAATAAAAAAAAATGGCGCCATGATATGAATGTATTATATGTTACTACTACTAGCACCTACTATTTTTTTTAGCAGCAGGGTTCCAAAATTATGATGATAGAAGTGTCTTGTGTGTCTGTGTCTGTGTGTGTTGCCAACACTACTGCCATTTTGTAACCATCATAATCATCATCATCATGATGATCATCATTTTCGACAACAACAACAACAACCTAGAATAGGGAGAAATGAATGAATGAATGGAGAAAAAAAATTTGAACAAAAACCACCATCATCATCAATGTGTTTGTGATACAGTAGTGAAGAAAAAAAAATCATACGACAACGAATAAACGAAATTACACACACACACACACACACACACACACACACACACACACACACACACACACACACACACACACACACACACACACACACACACACACACACACAAACAGACATTTTTCATTTTATTTTTTTTTATTCTTGAATATTCTTGTTGTCGTTGTTATTCTCTGGAACCACAAAAAACACACACACACACAAAGAGATAAAAATATGTGGCCTACCATATATGTAATAGTAAAGTTTGATATTCATTTTTTTTTTTTTTTGGTTTGTTTGTTGCTTGTTACCGAATATATAATCCATTTATTCATTCATCTATCCATCTATATCTATTCTTGATGATGATGATGATGATGATGTCCCATTGGTTTCACTTTATATTTTTTTTTTCATTCGATGCTGTGTGTTGGATAGTTTAGCCGTTTGGCCTATTAGAATTCTGTATATGTGTGTGTGTATGGAATATTCGTGAAAGTGTGTGTGTGTGTGTGTGTGTTGTGTTTGTGTTTGTTTTTTTTTTGTCGTAGGTTGATGGAAAAAGAATAAAACATTTGTATGTGAAAAATATTCTTTACATGCATGTAACAAAAGAAAATAGAATTGGGGTGAGAGAAAAAAAAAACACTTTAGCTATAGAGAGAGAGAGAGAAAAAAAAAGAGATGAATAAAAATAAAAAAGTTTCAGGGTGAGAAATATGTGAGGGGTGTATGAGAGATAGAGAGAGAGAGAGAGAGAGAGAGAGAGAGAGAGAGAGAGAGAGAGAGAGAGAGAGAGAGAGAGAGAGAGAGAGAGAGAGAGAGAGAGAGAGAGAGAGAGAGAGAGAGAGAGAGAGAGAAGAAGCAAACCCTAAGAGACTTTGATCATCATTATCATCATCATCATCATCATCATCGTTCCAATACCAATAAATAACAACGAAACAACAAACAGAAAAAAAGTGTGATCCATCCGAGTTAGAGAGAGAGAGAGAGAGAGAGAAAAAAAAACAAAATTTAATGTCTGTGTGTATTGCAAACCAATCTTCTGGGTTGTTGTTGTTGTTGTTGTCGTTGTTGTTGTTAATGTTTTCATCATTCATATAGTTCCATATTTTTTTATTATTATAATATTGAATCATGGATTCATTTTCATTCCATCATCATCATCATCATCATCATTATCACATATCTAGACTATCTCTTTTCATCATTAGATTTTCAATGAATTTTTTTTTACTTGTTCACAATATTTGTTGTTTGTGTGTTTATGGATGGGAGAGGGGGGTAATATGATGATGACGACGAGAATTTTTGTTTTTTTTTTATTTTTGATTTTTATTCTTGGGTTAATAATAATATTCTGTCAGTGTGTGTGTGTGTGTGTGTATGTTTGGGTGTGTAGGTGTTTATTTAGAAATCAATTATTTTTTTTTCTGACGAAAGTAATATATTCATTTCCGGTTAATTTGTGTGCGAGTTTGTGTGTGTGTGTGTGTGTGTGTTCGAAAAATCAAATTCAATTCTGATTTACAAACGAATTTTGTTTTGTAGGCAAATCTGAATTTATTTTTTGTTCATTAAATTAAATTCTGTAATTGATCCCATTCCTATTGGTGGTATTATGATCATTATTATTATCATGCTGTGTGTGTATGTGTGTGTGCACCAGATTTGTAATCACCAGAAACAATGGAATCAGGAATTGGGAAATTTTTTTATTATTATTTCGTAAACAATGGAAAAACCAAAAAAAAACAAAAAAAGATTTTTTAGGTTTTGGACGGGACAAAAAGAACAACAACAACAACAACAACAAAAAATCTGGTAGAGAAAAAAAAGCCAATTATCATTTGACCAATTTTGATTGACATTCTATATTTCAAGAGATTTTTTTTCATTTCATTCTGTAGTTTAGATATTTGATTGCAAACAACAATTCCTACCGATTGGATCGATTTCATTTTGTTTTCATGTCGGAATCGTTGTTGTTGTTGTTTTTGTTGTTTTTTTCATTTGAAAGTTTCCATTACAATTTTGATCAAATATTCAAAGCAGGAAATTGGCAGTGGTATTATTTAATGAATAAACATAACACAAAGAACAGACGATTAATAAAGTGTAGGGCATGTGTGGAATATAGTGGAAACAACAACAACAACAACAACAAAAGCAGAAAATCCCAAAAAAAAATAAAATAAAATAGAATTTCCTATCTATAGCATTATAATGCTAATCTATTTTTTCCAAAATGTCCAATAATAATCACATTTTTTTCTCTCTCTCTGTTGTGGTTCATTGTTATAACGGTATAACAGTGAGCGCATGACTTTTGGTCTTGTTTTGTTTTTTTCCCCTTCTTTAACAAGATCACATTCTGTTTACGGGTTTTTTCATTGATAATGATGATGATCGGTTTAGTCAAACCGCTACCGCTACTGCCGTATTCTGTAGAGGTGAACGTTGTCAATTATTATTATTATTATTTGTGTTCCATTGAAATGGGGAAAAGAAATGGTGAATCTTATGATCAGCCATCGTGTAAATATTGTTGTTGTTTAGGTTTCTGGTTTGTGTGTATGGTTGATACACAATCACATATAGGCTGTATATTCTGTAATATTGAGATTTTGGTGTCTATTCTGCGGCTGTTATGGAACAAACCGATTCTATGATATCTGTGCGTGTGTATGTGTGTGGTCTATGATCACTTTGGTTCCGCAAATTGAACCCGAAGAAATATATGGATGAAAATAAATAAATAAAAAAAAAAGAATAACCTGAATCAATGATATACTGGATTCTTGTGACTACTACCGCTACCGCTACTACCACTACTACTATTTACCAAAGATGTTGTTATTCTTGTTGTTGATATTTGCCATAGGCGTTAGCGATTTTTGAAGAAACCGAAAAAAATATCAGACCATAGATCCAAAATAAAAAAAAACTGATGGACTTAACTAATACATAGGGAATAGTGTACGTGTGTGGACCAAAAAAAAAAAAAAAAAAAATCGGTGTACACCGAACATAGAATTTCGTCACAATGGAAAATGTCTATGTCTATTTTGTTGTTGTTGTTGAATAAATGATTTTCATTGTGTTTAATAATTTTTTTACCGTGTTGATGATGAGTTCCAAGATCAGAATCGAATCAATACACGCAAGCGTATTTGAAATGAACGTCAAATAAATTAATAAATACATTGGACTTGTTTTTTTTTTTTTTTTTTGATGACCACACTTCCTATCCAAGATTCTCTAAATAAACGACAAACAATAGTTGTTGTTGTTGTTGATGATGTTATTCTTCACGATTCTTTGTTCACCATTTCACTTTGGAACGATTATTATCACAATGCAGATTGTCTAGATTCTTAAGGAATTTTTTTTGTTACAATTTTGAACAAAGAAAAAAAAACAAGCAAATTGCAAATAACCAGCTCAATGTAGGCGTTTTTGTTTTCAAGAATAAATGAATAATACCGAAACAATCATTCCAGAATCGTATAGAAGCAAAAAAAAAACGTAACAAAAGAGAAAAAAATTGACATTCACTGTACGGAAAAAAAGGTATTAGAAACAGGTAATCAATTATTAAATTGTGCAACATTTATAGGTGCACAAAGTGAAAAAAACAACAACTAAAGAATGACAAACAAACAAACAAGGTAGCAAAAAAAACGAAAGACAACAAAAGCTTTTTTGCTTGTGTGTTTGTGTATGGCACATTTGAAGACAGAACAGTCAAAATGACTAGAATTTTTTTCCCCTTCTTCCTTGTATAATAAAAAAACAATTGAAGATGAGAAAAAAAAACAGGAATCCAGACAAAATAATAATAAATTATCAGTTTATATAATCAAAATAAAGTTGACAGAAACTAGAATTTTCAATGGAAAAAAAAAAGAAAATTCTCATTTGATATATTATTATGAAATAGATCTGCAATGTGTGAGATAAGTTTTTTTTTCTTCTTCTTGAAAAAAAATTCAGTGCAAGTTTTTCACCAAGAATTACCTATTTAGTGACATTGATATTATTAAATGTTGTTGTTGTTGTTTTGGTTTTTGTTTTTGTTTTTTTTTGTAATTAAAGTTCATAAACACAATTAAAAATTGGTGATCATTATCATGGGTGTGTGTGTGTGTGTGTGAAACAAACAGACCAAAAATTGCATTGAACATTTAATTAGCCTTTGGTCACATTAGCGCCGATTTTGCCCAAACCAAAAAATAAAAAAGAAATGGCCATTTGGTAGGATTTAGCCAGTTTGATCCAGTTAGACTGTAGCTGTAATGTGGCCAAAGAATTGAAATTCTAGAATATACTCTTTTTATATGGAATAACAAACAAAATTTATCAAAACACACAAAATGCCCATTATCAATTCTTTTCTCAGTTTTCTATTGCTTTTTTTTCTTCGTTTTGTTGTTGTTATTAATAATTTTTAGTTTTTTTAGATCGATTTCCATTAGCTTTGTGATATTTTTGTAGACGAAATTCATTCATTCCTATTTTCATGTAGTAGATTATTAATTTCTTATAATTTTATTTCACTATTTGAATATTGATTGATACATCATCAATGAGTTGTAGTAGATTGATGCGTGTTTATTATAAATTGATTTTGATCTATGATATATATATATGGTGATTATCAATGGATAATTTCTTGTTAACAAGTTAACAAATTATATATTCATAATAATAATCGATGTAAACACGAATAATCATAATCAAATATATATATCGAAATAATCTCCAAATACATAGCCATAGGGTTATTTAAACATTTTGAATAACAAAAAAAAAAAATTGGCTAAATTGCTAAAAACACCAAATACAAATGCATCATGCGATATACCGCAAATCGTGATTATTGGCCAATCATTATCGATTGATTATCAACATTATAATGTGGCAAGATGCTATAGCAGTAGTTTGTTTATTTGTTTGTTAGCAAATATAATAGTAACAACAAACCACAACACACACAAGCTCACAAATCGACACCTTGATTTGAATTCCAGTTTTTTATATTTTCAAACATTATCCTCAACATCATTATCATCACCATCATCATCATGGCAATAGACATAATTGAAAAATAACGTCTATAACAATGATTGGATAAAATAGAGAGAGAGACAGCAACAGGTAAAAATTTTTTTGTTTGTGATGTTGTTGGTGTATAGTATAGTATATACTGATGATGATAAATGACGAATAAACGAAATGAAACAAAACGAAACTTGAAACTTGAAATTTTCTTTTTATGATTTCTTTGTAGGAAAAAAAAACTTGAAATATTCATTGAAAAAAAAACCAAAAAAAAAAAAAAGAAAGAAACAAAAAAAGTTCATTGACGTAACCTGTACATGTGTGTGTGTGTGTGTCTCAGTGTTATATAAGAAGAAGAAACCGCGCCAACATTTGAAAATTGTTTTCAAATCATCATCATCATCATCAACATCCACATTGATTGAAATATGAAATTTTAAATTTAAAAAAAAATTTTCCACAAATTTTTTTTTCTGAGCAAAGAAAGAAAAAAAATATTTTTCTTTATCTTTATCTTTGCCATTTATTATTATTACGAAATTCCTATGGCAACAGTTTGAAATAAGAAAAAAAAGAGGAAAAAAAATGACCGAATGACAATGACAGAATCCGGTTTTTTTTCACGATGGAAAACAAAAATCATTGAAATTTTTTTTTCTTTTATAAAATGAAATAAACAAAACAAAACAAAACAAAATGGACAGACTTCAGTGGCCACAATGACAACAACAACAACAAAGATGACATCCTTGCACAAACTATTTTCTATGAATAAAAAATTTTATTACTGTTACTGTTACTATTAGCAGTGGTCCGCAGCCTAAAAAAAAAAAAGTTTGGAAAACGCTGATATTGGCAAATGTGAATTCATTTACCAATAGAATTCATTGGCGTCTGTGTGTGTGTGTGTGTGTGGAATGTGTGTGTGTGTGTGAAATTCATCTTTTGGCTGCTGGAATTTTTTTGATCATCATTTTTTTTTCTCACACACTAACAAACACACTAAGGTCATCCAACCAGAGAGAGAGAAAAAAAAATTCATCTGTCTGAATCTAAAAAAAAATGATATTTCATTCAGACAAAACAAAAGCAAAAAATAAAAATAAAATCAAAATTTAAATGCTAATTGTCGCTGTCGTTAAAGTGAATATAATTAAGTAATGTGAATTGAATGTAAAAAAACAAAACAAAACAAAACTCATTTTAAACTTGTTCGCCTACTGCTATTTTGGGTATCACTACTACTACTACTAGCTTGGAAAGCAAAAAAAAAAATGAAATGAAATGATGAAATTCCCTTCTCATATAAAATTGAGATTTTGCAGAAACTGAAAAATTGAAAAATAAAAAAAACAGAATTATCCATGGCCGATTAGCCTGATTGATTGATTGATTGATTGATTGATTATAATCTATTATTTTATCTCGATAAAAAATATTCTAATTGAAAATTTTTTTTTTGGTCCGATTATTATTCATTCAAAATCCAATGTAGATCATTTGTTGTTGTTGTTGTTGTTGTTTGTTTCTAGATATTTTCAACTTTTTTTTCGCTTCAAACTTTATTAGAATAGAATGAGAAAAAAAACAAGTTTTTTTCACTCAAATATTTCAACAACAACAACAACAACAAAAAAACTTTGTTCATCTATTTTAATCAAAAGGTGGAATAGTTGAAAATAGAAATAGAAAACAACAACAACAACAACAACAACAACAACAACAAGAACAACGAGATCATCATCATCATCTTTTATGATCTTTATTCAAAGAGTATCGTGTACACACACACACACACACACACACACACATTGGAGATTCAAAATAGTGACCAATTATATCCTCTTTTGCTTGTTGAAATGAACAAAACTTTGAAATGTTTAAAGAAAAAAAAGAGGAGTATAAAAAAAATGATATGCCAAAAAAAAGGATCTGAACACTCAGATTCTGAGCATTGATTTGTTTAAATGAAAATGTTTTTTTTTCTGGTTAAGAAACACATGATGATGATGATGATGAACATCATCGAATCATCATCATAATCTAAATATATACACAATGGTCAATATCTTGCGCGACAAGATTTGTTCAAGATGCCGATGTCGATGTCTTTCTCCTCCCTTCATCATCATCATCATCGTTCTATCTAATCTTCATTGATCATCTAATAGAGCTCGATGATGATGATGATGTGCAATGTTGATTATTTCCTGTGTGTGTGTGTGTGTGTGTGTGTGTGTCTGTGTATGCTTGTGTGTATTGATCGGTCAGGTTAGGTTAAGTTAGGACTAAATTTGTATCATCTTTTGTTGTTGTTGTTGTTATTATTATTATTATTAGCTTGAAATGGAATAATTCATTTCAAATTGGCCAACAACAGAAATAAAAAAAAAACTCATTCGGCTTTTTCGCTTGTTGTTGTTCATTTTTCACCGTTGTAAACACACACACACACACACACACACACACAAAACTATTATATAATAAACAGAGAGAAAAAAAAAGTCATGGCATTTTTTTTTTTTTTTTGACACCCAACATCATCATCATCATCATCATAGACAAACAATTTCTTTTTCTGTTTTTTTTTTGTTTTGTAGCCGGCCCCATTTTGAGCTATGTCACGAAATGACCTCTGTGAATGAAAGAAAAAAAAATAGTTATCTTTATATATTATTTCATCGCAACAACGAAAAAAAAAATTTCATTCATTCATTCATTTTTTATTTTAACTTTTATTCAATCATCCAACGCACACACATACACACACAAACGAAGCAGTTTTTTTTCACAGAGCATACCTAGTAGTAGTTGTTGTAGCAGCATTGATGAATGACAAATGATCCAATATTTTTTTTTATCCAGAAAAAATATAGATTATTATTTGTGTTAAAAATCCGTTATTTTTATCATAGTTTAACCCGTTTTCATCAATTATATGATGATCATAATTCATTTTGGATATCGTTTTTTTCAAATGTATCATTTGAAATAGGTTTGTTATTGTTGTTTTTTGTTTTTTTTTTTGTTTTTTGGCGCCAATAAATTGTAAAATTAAATCTGAATAGTTTGTCGTTTATCTACCAGGTGGCGTTTGTTGGTTGTTTTTTTTTATTTTATTGAAAAATGATTTTTTTTTCGCGCTTTTTGTTATATATATAATAAACCGGGATTGTTCATTTTTTTTTTTTTTTTGGTTAGACCTTCGGGATTTTTTTTTCTTGTTATTCTTGTGTGTGTGTGTATATGGTCTGTATTTTTATTCTCTAATGATGAATTTATGAACAATATTCGATTGAAAAACGAATTGGACGAATCGAATGTTTGTAAAAATAAAAAAAAATTCGTTTGACAATTCCGTAGAGAGAGAGAGATAGAGGGACAGAATGATGCAAATGACTTCGATCGACCGACCGACAGACCGCTACTGTTTCGACAAACCAAAAATGTTGACACCAACAATAACTAACAGTGAAAAAAACGCTAACAACAACAACGACGACGACAATAACATCTCAATCAATTGTTTGTTTGTATGGACAGATGAAAAAAAATGATTAGTTTTTTTTCATGTTCTGGTAAAGTTGTCGACTTGATTCGACTCGACCTCCGATCCGATCAGATCAGATCAGACAACAACAACAACAACAATGAACAACCAGAACCATAAAGTGGCCTAATCGGTCAAATGAGATAATATTCGGGTACTTTTATTCTATTATTTCATACACATACTCTGTGTATATGGCCAATCTGAATCGCTTGGGAACTAACGAACCAAAAAGCGACACTAAAGACAGCGAATGAAAGGGAGAGAGAGAAAGATTTAAACTTATACTGACAAACGTGCGCATAGTGTTTCAATTTAATGGCTTTTCAAGTGTGTGTGTTCTGTATGTATAGTTTCCCGAATTTGGTTTAGCTTTTCGGGTTTTTTCCCTCTCTCTCACTCTCTTTTTTCGAAAATACGTGGTAGGTATAGTGACGATATTCATCCATCTCCCATCATCATCGTCATCATGTTAACCAATTCCCGTTTTTTTTCAATATCTCTTTATCTATGAATAGAATGGAACACTAATAATAACGAATCTGAAATTGAATGAATTCAAAATGTCAAACACGTGTTTATATTGAGGGTTATTCTGTTATTTATTGTTTTTATTTTATGTTCTGTTTTATTGTATGTTTAAGGTTTTATTCCATTGAATTCAATGAATCTTTCGAAATTCCAGTATTGAATAAAATCATTCTTGTTTGCCTAGTAAGCTTATCAAGTACAATTCTGATTCATTACGATGATTTTGTTCGTTATTATTGGCAACCAATATTTTTGTATGGAATTATTATTATTATTATTATTTTTGTTGCTCGTTTTCAAAATCAAACAAGGAAAAGGAAAAAACAATCAATTTGGATTTTTTTTGTTCGTTTCATTTTCAGTTGATTTTTTTTTCGATCGTTGTCTCTCAAATTCTGTGTTTGAATTGTTTTTTTTTTGGCCAAAATGTTTAAATGTTCGTAGGAGGTTGACTATAGAATGTTCATCATATGATGATGATGATGATGATGACTACAGACATTCATTGATAGAGAATATAAAAATGTAGAGAATAAATGTATGATGATACTATTGGTGTGTGATTCTGTGTGTGTGTATTCTGTGTCAATTGTCAATTTTCAATTTAGTCACACACACACACACATACATATAATGCATTCATTCACTTGAATTCATCGTATGTTCACTATCTGTGTGTGTGTGTGTGTGTGTGTAGAGCGTACCGGGTTTTTTTTCGATGCATTGTTGTTTTTTTTTATCAAAAAAGAATCAGTCCTTCACTGTAGTCAATCAACCAACCGATCATCTGACTTGGAAAAAAAACGATCCATAAGAACAAGTTCTGTGTAGCTAGAATGAAATTGAAAACGAATGATTTTGGATCATATTTTTTTTGGGGGGGGGGTTATACATAATGCTCGAAAATAAAACAAATTGGAATATCGAATATCTCGAATCTTTGTATGGACGTTGTTGTTGTTCATCTGTTTAAATTCAATTTTTTTTTCTTGAAATGGATGCAATTGGCAACAACAGAATAAAAAAAAAACATAGACTATAAAGTTTATATCATTGTGATTCCGGTTTTTTTTATGACTGGATAATATTTGAATAAGAAAAAAAAATTCCAGAAATCCTGTAGATAGAATAACATAGCAATAAAATCAGATTCACTAAAATTCTAAAAGTAGAAATTTTAAATGGTAAATCGTCCAACAAACAAATTATGACCGACCGACCGACCGATTGTCCGACAAACAAGCAAACAAACAAACATTGAATATATATGAAAACGTATGAAAAACAGACATACAAGTATAGTAAGAATCTCATTCATGACAATCCAGAATTGTGTGTATTATATATATATTTTAATATTTGTGAACACATGAAATTCTTGTGTGTGTGTGATCCTGGAACGAAATTTTTTTTCTTCTTCTTTCCATCATTATACATATACATTCTATGTATGAATGTGTGGATACGACTACGATGATGACGATGACTATATTCGTCCCTAGATGGATACTATACTAGAATCTAACTAACTTTATCAGTCATCATCATCATCATCATCCAGAAACCTAATAATAATATTGAGAGAAACATTTAGCCTTATGGAAGCTCATCATCATCATCATCAATGAAATAGAAATTGTATCTGCGTTTTGAGGAAGCGCAGTAAAATAATACCGAAATACAATACACACACACACAACAGACAAAACGTAAATGTGTATGGCAGAATACAGAACCATACCATCAAACTTGATGGCACTAGTGAAAAAAAAAATAACGAAAGAATCAAAATAGAGTCAGAGCACAAGGAAAAAAAATAGAAAAGAATAAAAGATGAAAAAAAAATTCCGAATCAAACTTTTGGATCACTGGTTTGCCTCTATTTCACTCTCTTTGGCACTCATTGGTCCAAAAAAAAAACGAGAAAGAGAATGTGTATGTGTAAAAACCTAATATGTATTGTATATGTATGTGTGACACAATTGTTGTTGTTGTTGGAATTTTATCTTTCTGGAACACACACACACACACACACATTTTATACACACTGCAAGAACGACAGGATTCTTCTTTTTTTTTCTTTCTTCTTTACGTTCAATTCGATTCTATAGGGAGTGTGCCAGAGAAAGTAGTCGAAAAAAAATTCAAATTTGAATTCAAGAATCACAATGATATTAAAGAATCAGCCATAGACCATAAAAAAATAGTGGGACCCAGCTAGAAAAAAAGGAGCCAAACAGTCATTCATCGGGTTTTTACTTTCTTTTCTTTCTTTTTTTTTTATTTGGTTCATCGCAATGTTTCTTGGTCCATGATTCTTTTGAATTCCATTCACTTACATTGGGTGCTTTTTTTTCTTCTTTCTTTCTTTCATTTTTTTAGGGTTCTAAGATTCTTTGGAACATATAGAGCTGGTTCATTTTGTGTTTTTTTTTTACTACAATTCTGTCATTCATTCTGTTTTTCCCCCACACCCCCACAAATACTTTTTTTTTGGATCTTATACTGTTGTGTGTCGAGGTTGCTATCGTCGATTTTTTTTTGCTGTATTGCCTAAGCATGTTATTGGTTGTCGCTGTCGTCGTAGAAAGTTTTAACTGTGCTAACTTAATGTTGATATATTGTATTGGATCGATGAAAATTCACATTGAATAGAACTGAATTACACTGTGTAAGTAGGCTTCAACACTCCACACATACACACACGAAAAAAGATGAAAATGATGAAATCTGGAACGGTTTTTCATAAAAATGAATGAATGTGAGAAAATTTCTTTGAGACGGGGAAGAAAAGACAGGGCAAACAACAAACATAGAGTGAGAGAAAAAAAATAAAAACGTAGATACTCCAAAATAGTTTTATACACAGACAAATAGTTATATACACGGGAAAAAATAGGCCCGGGAATTATTGTGTGTGTGTGTGTGTGTGTGTGTATGTATTCTCCTTGGCCTCATCACCCAATGTCCAAACAAAAAGCCCAGGCCATATATATCCTTGCATTTTGAACAAGGCAAAAGAAGAAGAAAAAATTTGACGCCATCCGTTACTGACTGGATCAGTCAGTCAGTCAGCCAGCCAACCAGCCAGCCATCAAAGAATTTTCAACGTCGTGGAATATATACAGCAGCAGCAACAACAACAACATTCTGTGTGTGTGTGTGTGCATGTGTATGCGCGCGTACTACACTATGATACAAATGATCAAAAAAAAAGAAAGTAAGTGAAAATAGAATAGATTGACTAGAATCAATGAATGGATGAAAACGACAACATCAACAACAACAATAACAACAACAACAACAACGACGGTATAATGAATATTGAAACCATAGTGAACCAGAATATAAAAAACAACAACAACAACCAACAATGAAACGAAACGAAAAAAACAATGATACAGAAAAAAATGCTAACATTACGTAAAAGTGCAAGTGTGTGATTCCGACAACACCAACGACAAACCAAAAGAGCCAGAGAGAATGAATAAACGATGAATCTTTTCTTTGGTCTCACCATCTTTTTCTATTTTCTGTATTTTGTTCAGTATTTTTTTTCTTGTTGTTCTTCAACATGATTCTATATTAAAGGTTTTTTTTTCGTTTGGTTCTTGTTAAACGAAACAGATTCACAATTTCAAGTCAGAATGGGTATATATTATGATATGAAGAAATAAGAAGATGAACGATGAGGAGGTGTATGTAGTATGTAGCGGGAAAAAAAGATGCTCTTTAGATCTCATCATCATCATCATGTTTTGCCATAGCCATCGACCATACATTGTCAAATCGAGGCCAGATATATAAATGAATCCAAATAGAAAAAAGTTTCTCATCAGTTATAAAATAGTCAGTCACAGTTTTACAATGACATTCATTCTGAATCGGTTTTTTTTAAGAGAAAAAAACCCATTCCTTTATACAGGATACAGAATACAGAATTAATTGTTGATAATAGATTCTGTTTTTTAGATTCGTTGAAAAATTGTGTCTGTGTGTGTGTTGAAACAGGAACAACAAAAACAACAACAAGGAAAGGGAAAAAAAGGAACAAGTGAAAATAAACACCAAATAGTATAGAAACAGCTGGCAGCTAGCTTGATCTGAATGCAGAATTTCAGTGAACAAATGAATTATTATTATTTTTTTTTTTTTTTTGGAGAAGAAACAAGAAAAAATAGGGAGAGAGAAAGAGTAGAAACATGGAAACACTTTTGGAACTCTTGTAATCATCATCATCATCATAACATCATTGTTGTTGATATCTGAAAAAAATGCAATTGAGAATTATGGCTTAAAACATAACAGAATATATGTTTTTCTCTCTCTCTTTCTCTGCCGGTTAATACAATAGGACCCGGCGGCATTTGGCCATAGCCACAACGTAATTATACATTGAATTATGGCATCATCATTGATGGTGGATGGATGAATGGATGGATGAATAAAAAAAATGGGGGAATAAACCAAATGAACTACACACACACATACACACACACATACGTACATGTTATACATACATAATTTTTTTGTTTTGTTTTTATTATTATTGTTTCTATAGATGAAAATTCTGGCCTATCTAGAATCTATAGTCACCGAAAAAAATATTATTCTATACAGTATTGTATGGATTCTACATTGATGAATGAACAATAGCAATATATATATGGCAATAGTTTGTTCGATGTGTTATTCATTTTTTATTTTCTATTTACAAAACGTTATTTCTTTGTCATTTACCCAACACCCCCCACCCACCTCGCTCACACACACACACAAAAATACTCACTCGAAAGAGAGAAAAAAAACCCGAATCTGAACCGTGTTGTGTGTGTGTGTGTGTGTGTGTATGTTAATGCTGAATAATAATGATTGTGACGATATGGATAGATATATGGAGTGAACTAAAAAAAAAACTGAATTAACTAAAATATACTAGAATTTCATTGAAAAACTAGAATTTTCACAATTCATTCCCATTATTGTACTGTACTGTATTGTAGTCAGTGCACTACCATTTCTGATCACTCTGTTTTTTGTTTTTTTTTTTTTTGGTTACATTTCAGCTTTGGATGGCAAAATGACGCCAACATGATGATGATGACGATGATTTAATAGTGAATCAAATACACGGTGAATGAACGAATGAATGAATGAATGAATGAATAATAACCATACGATTAAATTTGTTTTTTTTTATTTCATTTCATTTCATTTATTTTATTCTGAAACTTTTCTGAGTTTTTTTTTGCTGGAATAAAATTCTAATTCGTATGTATCAACTACCATAATTCATTACCTTTCATTCGTTTTTTTTTTTTTTTTTTTTTTGGTTGACAATTATCATCGACGAAAAAAAAAACGAAATTTGGTGGTAAAAATTATTGAAAATATGATTCTGACAAACTTTTTTTTTTGTTCTTCATCAAATAAAAAGCTTTTCTGTTTTATTTTTTTTTCACAAGAATCGCTGAGTACATCCGGTTTGAATGAATTTTTTTTCCGGAAAAAAATTCTCAATTTCAAATGAATATTCTAATCATAGGATGATGGTGACCTCTCTCTCTCTCTCAAAGTTTAATGAGATTTTTTTTTCTTTTTTTTTTTTGGCCAACATATATGATCATCTGATCCATTAATATTATATCCATCATCATCATCATCATCATCATTATTTCTTAGTGTAAACAAATTGTAGATATTGATATAAGAAATGTAATGAGAAAAAAAAAGAAACAAACAAAATTTATCAAAAGTGAAAAGATAGACAAAAAAAAAATTATTTCCACTAGATGTGTGTGTGCGAATGTTTTTCATATATCATAAAAAAAATGATTAACACATAAAGAACAACAACAACAACGAAAAAAAAATTCATATCAATTGTTCCTGGATCATGGAACAACTATCGGTCAACTACTAGATATATAGAATGTATGTGTGTGTGTGTGTATGTGTGACAGTAATGCATGAAAAATTAAGTGAAACAAAAAAAAAATACAATACAGTAAGGATATCTATATTCAAATGGATCAGCAACAAAACAAAGAAACACAAAAAAAACAGGTCGACTTTAAGTTTGACTATATTTTTCTTTCCGTTAGTTTGTTAATGTCAATAAAATGATGATGATGAAAATTTGAATTTTTTCCATGTCCAAACAATCGTATGCGTACAAATGTCAATATGTCTCTTTTATGAATGTTATTCGTTGGTGGTGGTGGTGGTGGTGGTCAGTTTCTCAAGCCTACGAAAATGGTGTAAAATGGCACGCGTTTGCTTATTATTTGAAATACTTTGATTATACAAGATTTATTATCAAATAAATGATGATAGTGGCGGTGGTGGTGGTGATGGTTATCCTCTTCGTATAGACGCAAGATAGTTTTATCGGTTTTTTTTAGGCAACGACGACGACATGTGAGAACATTATTATGATGATGATGATGATGATGATGGAGACAATCCTGACCTCGAATAAAAGAAAAATATATTATGATGATGGACATAAAAAGGTGAACATGGAAAGAACTTGAAATATGATGATAAAGAGAAAAAAAACATGAGAGAAAAATGGAAACAAAAAAAAATCTTGAATTGAAAATTGTTGTTGTTGACACGATACATTACGATTTGAAAATTTGAACAACAACAACAACAATGTATTGAATCACGAAAGCTTTGGCCAATGAAACAAAAACAAAAAAAAATCATGGTCCAACATATTTACAAATCGCCATTTGTTGTTTATTCATTTGTCAATCAAAGAACGATAATTGCTGCTGTTGTTGTTTTTCGACAATAAACAATATTCAGATTCAGATTTTGATGATGATGACGATGATGATGATGATGAAATATTTTGGACATTGGCAAACAAATTTTTTTATGATTCTTTTGCAAAAGCGTTTTTTTTTCTGTTTCATTTTGTTCCGCAAATCATATTGTCGTCGTGTAATTATTACAAAGTGATGACTATATATGCAATTTTTTTAATCAACTTCAATCCACCCCCCCCCCCCAATAAAATGATTGTCGCTCTGTAGGAAATGAAAAAAATTTATGCAAAACAAAATCATTTTAATTTGATTCAATACTTTCAAAAAAAAAATTTTTTTTTTTGATTAAAATTACCTGAATTTTATATTCTCATAGGAACCACTAATACAAAACACTAAAATAATAATTGCTGTTGTTGTTGTTTCCAGAATTTTCCTGAATAAAAATATTTTTTTTTTGTTTACCGAAATTTTCACATACATTATTTATGAACAAGACTCGAATTCTTTGCTCAATTTGTCTGTGTGTGTGTGTGTATGTTCATTTTTGATACGATTCATTGGAAAAAATCGAACATTTTTTGGCGAGCAAAATCAATGGCAACATGGAAAACCGATACCAACCAAAAGGAAAAAAAACTAGGCCGAAATCATTTTCATTTGATAATCATCTTTATCGTTATACGACGACGACCTTTCAACCATCGTCAACCTTTTTTTTTCTTTTTCCCCCTCCACAATATGTTCATTATTTTCCGATAAATTTGATTGCGGATGTTACCTGTGTTTTTTTTGTTTTGTTTGTTTGTTTATTTGTTTGTTTGTTCTATCCATTCATTCATTTATTTATTCGTTTTTCTTTCCGCCCCAAAGTTCATTTCAAATCATTCGATTATCATTATCATTATATATCGTCGATTGTGAATACATATACGAATTTCAAAGTCATCATCATCGATGTTATTGATGATGTTCATTGACCACGAAAAAAAAAGAAACAACAACAGCAATAGTAATAGTAATAATAATAATGATGACAAAAAAAAGAACGAAAGAAAAAGAAAAAAAAACTTGATGTCCAAATCGAAGTCAACAACAAAAACAACAACAGCGAAAAAAAAACAACGAATAAAGACGGCGACGACTATGATGATGATGATGATGTCGACGACAACAAGAAGAAGATGGCCAAGAATGTGGTCACAAGTTGTTTTATTTTATTTTATAATCTTGTTTTGACCATTGCTATCTTCTCATCATCATCATCATCATCATCTTTTGCCTTCGTTTATCAATAACAACAACAGTAACAATCAATATTAAGTAATATAAAGGGGATACCAATGATGATGGTATGCATACTGCTTCATAGATCTGCATCTTTTTTTTCGTCATCTTATATAATAATTTTTTTTTTAAAGAAAGAGACAAACTGACTCCGGTTTTTATTTTGGCCATCATCATCATCATCCTTATTGGCTATCATTGACTCTTGGCCGACAATGCCCGAGTTCATCTTGATGATGATGAAGATCATGAAAAAAAAATGATGCGGCTTTTTGTCCTCATACTTTTTTTTCATAGTGAAGATTCGATGAATTGTACGTTTCTTTTTTATTTATACACTAAGTATATGAACAGTACGATTGATATTTATTGATTGATTGATTGAAGCTTTATGAATTTTTACCGTTCAACATCGATCAATCTATTTGATGATCCATATGTATACAAAGGTGAATTTTTTTTTCTACAAATCCAAATTCCATACTGAATTCAAACTATGGTTTACGGTTTTCAATTCCAGCTACATACACATAAAAATTTTTGTCCTTGAATGTAGGGATTAGATTCATTCATACGGATTTTGATTTGGTCGCCCAGATTACCTTGAATAATTTGCTCTCTTTTTTTTTTGCTATCCACATGGATAGATGGTGGGAATCGTTGTCGTGTTTGTATTAGAAGAAAAAAAAATATTCAATTACTATTGTTATTTTTATCATCAGAATAGATGACTGATAATAAGTGATTTTGTTGCTCTTCTTCTTCTTCTTCTTCTTTTGACAACAACGAAATCACAACAACAATAATAATAATATAACAACCCCATAGTAACGGTTGTGTAGTATAAAATGTTGTTATAAATAAACTATGTATGTATATTTTTGGGCTGCCGGTTTACCGGTCAATGCTGTTGTGATGATGATGATGATGATGAATAATTTTCTCTGGTTAAAATCTGGTTATGAACAATTTTTGTCTCTTTTGTTATTTACCACCATATATATACTTTTATTATTATTATATCTTTTTATAGATAACTGACAATTGTTGTTGTTGTTGTTGTTGTTGTTGTTAATTTCATCATCATCATCATCATTATGACCATACTCAATTAATCAATCTATTTCTCAATTTGAAAAAAACAAAAAAAAGCAAAAAAAAAATTCAAATTGAATATGCAATATGCTACCTGAAATGTTTTTTTTTCTGATTAAAAAAAAATTTTTTTTTCTCCACCATTCATTACATGTATTCAACATTGATCTTTATCAAAACTTTGTTTGTTTGTCTAAATTTCATGGTAATAATCATGGTCAATCAAACACACAAAAAAAATCAATACCAAAAATAACGATGATGAAGAAAAAAAAAGACAGAAAATCAATCAAAACAGATTGATTATTTGAAAGTAAATAAATTTTTCATATGATGAATTTTAATTTCTTTTTTTTCCCATCATCATTATTGATAAATCGATAAACAGGTAGCCGAATTTGAAGATTGAATTTTTTTTCTCTCACTCTGTTTCTCGTATTCTTCATACAAACACAATAAGATTGCTATTTCTGGTTAATTGGCCGGATTTTTTTTTATTTATCCCAGATAACATCATCACATGAACAGAAGTGAAAAAAAACAAAACGGCAACATAATGATGATATTGATCAACAAAATGGTCAAAATCAACACTGAAGTGATTGAATTCATCCATTTTTTTCAAAGTTTTGGAATAAATTTTTTGTATTGAGAGTATGGACAACAACGCCATAGATTTTATTGAAAATGGCCACACACACACACATATTTGATGATTATAATCTTCTTGTTCTCTTCAAGTTCTGCTGCTGCTTTTTCAATCAATGAACAACAACGAGAAAAAAGAAGAGAAAAAAATTTTTGTCTGTTGACCAGCACCATCATCATCATCATCATTGGTATTTAACATTTTTTTTTCAAGAAATTGAAAAAAAAACCGACAACAACAAGCTGAATGTTGAAGATGATCAATGAATAAATTCCATTACATCATGTAGGTTAAATAGATCAAAAGCCAAAGATAAGAAACGATTAATGAGAAAATTTTTTTTCTTTCTGTCCAATTAATCCACTTGGATTAACCGTTAAACATGTGGCAATAGCTTTATATTGGCCAGATTTTTATTGTGAAGAAAAGAAACGAAAAAAATTCTTTATAGAAAACATAATAATAATAATGACATCAATCATAATCGAAATGAAAAAAAAAATTTCAATTCAAATAACAGGTAAAAACTTAATTAGAAAAATGAATTTATTTACCGTTTTTTACCTAGTTCAAACTAACTAAAACTATGTATTCAACAATTCGATACGTTTATTGAACGTTTGTCCATTAGTTTTTTTTTTTTTTGGTCATTTTGTTCATAATTAATTTGTTTCAATTAGTGATGGTCATTTTTCTTCTTAATGAATATGTTTTAAAATTGATACGGTCCACTGATGAATCAATATCAAAAAAAAAAAAAAAACAAACAAACAAAACGAAAAAAAAAAATTCTCGCGCCATAAAATTGGATTTAATTTTTCTCAACTTATGCTGTTTTGTCGATAGATGGCAGTGATTCATAAATTTCAAATTTGATTAAAATTTTTTTTTTAAATTGAAATCTTAAAAACGATGAAAAATTGTGAGAATTTGTTTTTCATGAAATTATTATGATTTCTATTTCGGCTACTACTTTTTTTCTCTCTAATAGTAAAAAAATCATCATTGCAACTGTTAACAGTTTAAAATAGATTAACAGTAACGACGAAACAAAAAAATCGGAGACGAATGGTCCATATTTTTAAATCATGTGGGCGTTTTCACAATTGTGAAATCAAAAAAAAAAATGAAGCAGTGGTTCCAAATGGAACTATTCATTGTTGTTGTTGATGATTATGTTATATATGTTATTATTATTGTTGTAAGAAATGTTTTCATTATCCTTATCGTGATTACTTTTACAGTTTGGAAATAATAATAATAATAATAATAATAACAACAACAACAACAACAACAATGGTTTCAATATCAAATAGAATGCTAGTTTTCCAGTTTATAATTCGTCATCATCGTATTTTATTTTCACATTGAAAATTTTGTGGAATGCTTGGAATTGGTCAATACACACACACACACACACACACACAATAACATACAATAAACGGCATCATGGCAATTTCACATTTAAAATAGTTTGGTAAAATAAAAAATATTGCTTCACATTCAGTTCCAAATGGATCATGATGATGATGATACTATAATTTTGTTCGTCATTTTGCTTATATTCGCTGTCGTCTTGATTAATTTTAATTTACTTAAGTGCTTTTGGTGAATTTCGTTTTCTTAGTTCTTGTTGAATCATTTCATTTACTTTTTTTCTTTTCTCTCCAAGTGTTATGCCCTGTTTTTTTCCAGTATTTTTTTTATTTATTTTATTTTTATTTTTTTTTTTTGATACGAACACAAAAATGTCCAAATTCTTTTTTTTATTTTAGTTCATTTTGCCTTTTTTTCTACTTTTGAATTCAGTATGAATTCGGTATATTTACCATACTGTTTATAGATGTGTGTGTGTGTGTGTGTGTGTGTGTGTGTGTGTGTGTGTATAGGTTCCTTAAAAGTTTGGTCCTCGAATAATCACCAAACATTTGTCCCCGGCATTTTGGGCAATCAAGGATTTTCTTTTCCCTTTTTTTCATCCCTCATTTCTTATTTTCTCTCATTTTCCCTCATCTAATTCCCTCTATTAATAAATAACTTTTTATTATCATTCACAATGTTCGATGATGATGTGGCATTCATTTGATCATTCATTTCTTTTTTTTTTTCTTCAACAATTCCTATTCTTCTAAATGTCAATGTTTTTCTTTTTCATTTTGTATTTTTTTTTCTCGTATTCAATTAGTGATGAATTATTCTATTTTGGTCACTATGTCCAAAGAACAAAAAAAAATTGATCAAGATCTTTTACTGATACATATGTGTTTGTAACCGTATCTGTATGATGAATGAATTGGTGTGGATAAAATGAAATTCATTAATTCCACTATAGTTAACAGTGGTAGTGAATTAGAATTTTCCAAGAATATTTAAGAATTTTCATACATAATTCAAATCATATTAATGATGATGATTGTGGTCATTTATGTATTTGATCAAATAATTGAAAAAAAAACAACACAAGAAGAAGAAGAAGAAGAAGAGAAAATGAAAATGAATACAAACGTCATTGAACCGTTTGAATACTATAACAATAATAAATACAATGTAAGACACACATGCATACAGAGAGAGAGAGGGACAAAACATTTTTTCTTTAAGTCATCTCTACGATTCTTATTAGATTCTAACACGAATACTTTATTTGGCATTTACAAATAAAACAAAACAAAAAAAAAACAATCATTCGATACAAACACACACACACACACACAACATGCACAATATATACGGACAAATGATATGATACTATGAATGAATGTCGTCCGCCTTTTATTTTTTTTTAGTTTATTTTATTTTCTATCTTCGAAGGTTTTCCTTGACGTCAAACAAATAAACACGACAACATTACAAAATAAAATACAACAAGGTCCTGATGATGATGATGACGGATAAATAAATATATACAGGCACATATGGGAAATTAAAAAAAAACACTAAAGAACTGTAGAAAAATTACATATAAATTCATATAATCAACGAAGAAAAAAAAACTTTATTGTATTGTATTATGTGTGTGTGTGTTTTGTGTTGTTTTTTTTGTTGTATTAAAAGAATTTGAAATAATAATAAAATATTCGACCTTTCTCAAAATTCTTGAAATTCAAATTCATATAGTTGAACTTTTTTTTTAGTGGGGGAGGGGTGGATTCAAGAATAATATTTTTTTGTGGTGGTGGTCCATTTACTAAATTGTATGAATGCCGTGTTTGTTCCCGGAAATTTTTTTTTTTACCTTTTTGATATTTTGATGATGGAAAATTGTTTTTGTTGTTGTTGTCATTCATTCATTTATTTTTAAAATTTTGATTTTAATTTTGTTTGTTTGCCATCAAATCAGATCACACACATACACACAGACAGAACCAAATACACATTTGTTTTTGTTTTTCCTGTACGATAATTTCATTTTCATTCCGTTCATCATTGGAATTCTAACATAGTACGTGTGCGCGTCCTAGGTCTGTTGTTATTATTATTGTTTTTTTTCTGTTATCGGTGTTATATTCAATGACTGTGTTTTATGTGTTCGGTCGGTGCCTAAGTGGCGAACGAAAATTGAACACATACACACACACACACACACACACATAGTGTAGCCACATAACTGGTGAACATATTCAAGAAGCGAATCTAAAAAGCAGTTAGTGTAAAAGAAAAAAAAACGAGAGAAAACAGAACAAAAACAAAACCAGAA